>NC_052117.1:2832604-2912017 GCF_012273895.1 Zerene cesonia
GGGTCAAAATCTCATAAGTTGTTCTAATACTAACCATAATTATAAGGAACCTTTGTTAAATTTAAGCAACTTTTTTTTTTTTTTTTTCTTTTACTAACAATACTGTAATAATTATCATAAGTGAGATTTTGAATAAATGGCTTTATTTATTTATTTATTTAAATATACCTCTATATAATTAAACGACATTTGACTGCTATCATACTCAAAAGTTTATTTATTTTTGCAATTTAAGAAAAGTCCATTATAAAATGTTAGTTGATGACTGTGGGGAAAATAATATAACATTCTTCATTCTTTAAATTGCTGTAGCTTAATATTCTAAGTGTATAATATGTATTTACATTTATTTATAAAAAAGGTTAACTGTTTAATGATTTTGTTTCAGGAGAGAAACCCTATGCCTGCAATTTTTGTAGCAAAAAATTTACAACTTCATACAATTTAAATGTACATCAAATGAGATCATTTGAATGTTTGCAGATGCAAGAAAAATTTGCATTTTCTGATAGCGCGGTAGAAAACTAATAAAAAAACATTAGTTTTTATAATATTAAAAATTCATTGAACAAATACTTTGTTTTACTTAAAAATAAGAAAAAAAAACTATAATATTATTATTATATATCTATTAAGTTGTATAAGCAGCACAAATAATTTTCTTGTAAAAAGTATTTTTCTGTTGATTTAGAATAACGCGAAAGGATTTCAAAAGACAATGACCCTAGTTTGTCATAGACTATAGAAGAATATTAATTTACTGGCTGTGCAAACCTGCAATTTCGGAAAGAAAATAGTTTATATAAATTTAAACTTACTAGTAAACAGTTTATATAAAAATTACCCTAAGAAGACTGTACTGCGACGTTTGAATTGTTTTCTTCGATAAATGGATATAAACAACACGTAGATTTTTTCAATTCTTAAATTATCACTTAACCAAACAAATAAAAAAATGATCGCTCCGTAATATTTAAAATATAGTACAAGCGCCGTTATTACTAGTCCAAATTCAGCTAGAGACAAGAGTATTTCTTCGTGTATGTGGAATGCATTGAAGTATGTAAATATTGTTTTTTATGCAAATTTTTGTTCAGTAAATACTAAAAATAATTTTGAATCAAGAAGAGAAATGAAACACAATAATTCTACAACGTCATATAATTTTTATTGAACGTTTGGACCCAAGAGCACTAACATATTTTGTATATGATTCTCTTTCTATTCATTCATGTGCTTTTGGGCTATCATGTGATATGGAACAATCAATAGATTTTATAATAATATGTACAAAATTAACATTAACTAAGTTCTTAAATATAAATAACATTAGTGCCTCATTTAGTAATCCATCACAGAAACTTGAAGGCAACTTTCAGAAGCTACTTGTCCTATAAATCAGACCTGCTGGTTTGGCATGGGTAAATTATTATGTATATTTTGACATGAGAAATTCAATGAATAAAAAAAAAACAATAATCTTAATAACAAGTATAAAAATATAACTAATTTTACAACAAATACTGATTACCTAGAGCCGGGTCCGCTAGGTGAATTTTATAGTTTCAAAACAATGTTTGCTGCACCTATTTGTATTTCATTAAAATAATTAGTTCCGATGAATAACATGTGGCTTCTGTTCTAGCAGTATTAGTTTTAAGATTAAATAATATATATAAAAGAATAAATAATATTAAATAATATATATCTCAGTGAACTATACTTGTGACGAGTAATTAATCTTCTTGTCGCGTTTACCGCGAATAACCGAGTGACTGACGAAAGCAATAATATATATAGTGTACCATTGCGTAACTATGAGTTTGTAACTGTTGTTAAAATAATTCTTGTTTTCAAAAAAGTACTTTTTCAACGCGGTTATTTTCATTATCGCATCTCCGGTATGCAAGGCCCCGCCCTCTCATCCCCACATTCCCTTAGCTCGCCAAACGAATTGTAACGAGCAAAATTGGCGTCATTTTTAATGCCAACTGCCAGTGAGAAAATATACTATTCTCAATCGGCTTCAAAAAAAGATAATTTTTATCCCGATTAAATACTTCCTTGAGATAAAACAGGAATCTTGACATTCGGGCGGAGCCTCTAGTATTTGTACATAAAATGATATATAGCATTCCGGAGATTCGTTGCACAACGCTAGCAACATTAATCTCTCACTAGGTTAGCGACTTCCAGTACACCAATTATGGTCACATACGTATTTATGCACACATAACTAACTGAACCAATGTATCCATTCCTACAACTTATTTCAGTTTATTTGTTTTTCTTTTTTTTATCGATTATTTAGAGATTATACGATATTAGTCTTATTAAACACGAAAACATGGCACAACGGACCCGGCTTAATTTCGTCGTTTTACAAAAATAAAAACAAACAAGCATGATTCCTACCATTGATTCAGAAAAATAAATTAAAGAAAAGTATTGACAATGCATAAAATTTTAATCCTACATTCAATCGACCTACGATATATAAGAACGCTGTATATATAATTGTGTTCATATTTATTAGTGAACACAACAAGAAGCTCTAGGCTTTTAAGTCTTAAACCGCTTCACGGAATTATAGTTGGTCACTAAAACATATCTATTATATTTACCATGTCTCTAATCCATGAAATAGTGACTAAGTTAGGTTAGATGCCCTGTAAAAAACCTGAATGTTGTCTATACTAAAAATAGATTGTGGATTTATGCATTTAAAGAAATATCAATAAAGATTCATTCTTACTTGGCTATTTTCTCTGATCAGTAATAAGGTCTTTTAGTAGACAAATATATTGAAATTGAACAACTCCACTTCTAAGTTTTCTATAAACATAAAAAATAATCAATGTAACAATTCTCTTATTAATTTAAATAAATCCATGATACATTGCTGATAACAATGATGTCATAAAAGACACATCTGTTATCTTTGACCAATTAAGTCATGCTACATACTTCATATTGAAATTACAGTGCTATGATTTTACATGAACTATGAAAATGTTATCCACTGCAATACCCACCATTCTATTCGTAGATAGCCACAAAACAATGCACTAGTCCAACACAAACTGGTTCTGGTCAATGTCACTAACACTATTGCTTCAGCACCAAATTTAATTGTCTTTATTATCACCTAAGATTTCTGTCCTTTTGCTCGTTGTTGCAAGTTTGCGACGATACAATTGTCGGCCAGTTGCAATCTCATGGAAGAGTTTTCTTTCCTCAGTTCTGACAATTCTTGGTTGAGCCTCAGCACTTCTAATACTAATTTGTCATTATCAATCTCTAGTTTTTCTAATCTGAAAATAGTGTTTAGTGTAAGATTGTACCAGTCCAAGAATAAGTAGTATTAGCATTAAGAAGAATAATTCAAATCATAACTTTTCTTTAGCTTCAAAAGTTGGTTTGTAACAATAATATCAATATATCTTCTATATATATATAAAATTCTCGTGTCACAGTTTTCGTTGCCATACTCCTCCGAAACGGCTTGACCGATTCCTCTGAAATTTGGTAAGCATATTGGGTAGGTCTGAGAATCGGCCAACATCTATTTTTTATCCCGATATTCCTACGGGATACGGACTTACGCGGGTGAAACCGCGGGGCGCAGCTAGTATCAATATATATTTGGTTAAATTCTTTTAAAACAAATTAAAAAAGCAACATTGCAATTCATTTAATTTACTCATAGAAATTATAAAATATAGAACTAGGTTGGTAGTAAAATCAAAAGAAACATTGCTTACTTTTTCTGTTTTTCAGTAAGCTCAGCTATGTGATCACACGCCTTGGCCAATATGCCTCCTTTGCTAGCACTGTCTGGGTGGCCTGAGTTAGGCACCATCGCAGCTATCTTTGTTATCCAGCTGTTTATTTTATCTCTTCGTCTCCTTTCCACTTCGTTGTGAGTAGCTCGCCTTTTGTCATCACGCTGTGTTGGAGTTTATTATGTATAATATATTTTATTATGATGTAAGTCTATTCCAATCACAATAGTGCTCATACATATATATGACAACTTAATAATCAATTGTGTCTTAGCACATTCATTTCAATCAATCTAAAAAATTAAATTTAAGATATCATCTAATAAACACCCCTAATTATTTCTCACTGCCCTCCACCAGGCTTTCAGCACCCACAAGAGGTGTTATGCCCACTTTGAGGATGACTGGAATAGACCTTACTTATATATCTTGGATACTTTTATTAAGTTAATGATTACAATTATTGATAGTTTTATATATATTTATTTTAAAATTTGTTTTAAGCCAGCTTCATTCTTATCATGTGTCAAATCTAAAATGAAAAATATACCTTTCTGGCTGTCACAGCTTTAGCTTGTATTGGTTGTCGCCTGGTTATGACCTTCTTTTGGGCAGAAGTGCCAAACACTTCTACTGGATTGCTTATTACATAAAACTCTCCACTGGGAATAACTGAAATACAATTGTTAATGTTTAAATTATCTATATTCTTGCATCAGAACAAAGTCTGGCACTTTGTTCTGATGCAAGAATATAGAGAACACAGTGCCAGTTCTTTTCATAATATCTAAAATGCAATCAAGCATTATAGATATTATGAATTGCAACAAGCATTAAAGATAATATTGAGAAACTTTTAAGCCCAAGGCAGAGGTCTTGTATCTTAAACTGATCTTTATTGTATGCAGGTACTGATTACCATATACAGTGTGAAAGAAATATGTTGTACTTCGATTGCATTGAACTATTTGTAACAATAAAAAAAAATTTAAATTATAAACTTACCATGTGTGGGTGAATCAGAAGCCATGTTTGTTGATTCTTCTCCAGTCATCTGTACCAATTTATATGTCACAGCTCCAGCTAAAAATAATAACTTATATAGGGAGGTATAGGATTGAACTTAGCTACTAAGTTGTGTAAGATACTGTATTGAAAAAGGAATAAAATTGTTACTATGAAACAGTTTGAATTATGGATACATGAATCACTTGAGAATATTGAGATTATTTCACAAGTCTATTGAATATATTTTCAAAACCATGAGTACATATTGTGAATTAGTCTTACTCACATAAATCTCTGAAGTTATAAGATGAACTATTATCGTCTTCATTACCATCAAGAAACGTATGTGTAACTAGCTGGGACCTTTCACAGTCGCCGCTTCCTGGAACATAATTCAATTTACTTTGTTATGCGTTAATTCAATAAAAATCACTTGATTGTACACTAAGATAATTAAATTGTCCTGCATGAAGTATGTATTAGTAAACAAACACAGATGTATATATCTGTTTACCATTTTTAAGTAATACTCACCGAAAGGACTACTTTCTACCATTCCCAAGAACTCCTTGTCATCACTGCAATATATTATGAATATGTTTAAAAGTGATTAGTAATTAAATAAAAATTAAAACAATAATATTGGCTACATGTTTGCCAAATTGCAAAAGTAAAAAGTTGACCTTCAATAGCACTTAACACGATTACAGTTATGTAATACGACAATATTTGTTCATAAATACAACTCTATCGAATCAATGTACCTGTTATCTATATCAAGAGAATTTTCATGGATGTCTACTTCAACTTCCACTTTGGCCATTGCGCGTAATTATTTTTGAATTTTCTCAATTTGATCACGGGGACAAAATAAAGGGTCATGTGATGCAGCCATAGACAATATACGACAGATGATCAATATCGTTCTGTACTACAGATAATATAGACATTTAAAGGTGCGTTTACATATGTAATCTCAATAAAAAGTAAGAATGTAAACAATATTAAATCACAACAGACTTATAATATTAATGATAATATTAGTTTGTTTTGATTACGGATTATAAAATACTGCTGTTATCGACATTGCTCTTTTGCATGAATAGTAGCAACAGTCTACTATAAATAATTTTTTATCAACTTACAATTTCCTCAATTCCCAAAAGGCATTGTATATCATTCAAAATTGCCAGCTATAACAAACAGTTTAATCGTGAGTCTTCGGTAAATATTGATAAATAAGTCAATAGGGAAATAAAATAATTTAATATAATGATGAAGCGAAGCGAAGATGTCGCTCACTTGCTATCAAGTACGATTATCCGAGCGAAGTCGGACACTAATTTAAAACGAAACAAAATATTCGATTATTCAGGGTTAGGTATGCACCGTTTTAGATCCCATAATAATCTTTGTAGTAAGCTATTAATTATCTAGTAATATAGTTTGAATACGTTTCAGTTAACAGTTTTAAGGCGTTTAGTAACATATTAATATTTATTTTTGAAAAGTCTTCCATTAATCGTCACTTAGGTTTAATAATATATATTATGTGTATTTTACTATGAAGAAAAGATAATTTAGTCAGTTTATTGCTTTTGATATTTTTTTTATTAATCTGGAACTCGGCATATTTCACCAATAAACGTCATCATAATAAATAATGTTACGCTATCTATACCACAGGTAATATAGCACTATACGTCTGTTAAAATATAAACCTGAAGAGTTTGTTAGTTTGAACGTGCTAATCTCAGAAACTGCTGGTCCGATATGAAAATATATTGCAGTGCTACATAGGTGTTTCATTTATGTTGGCATATGACTATTAATTGATAGGCTATACAACATCAAGTGAGACGCGGGTGAAACCGCGAGGCGCAACTATTGCCATAATCAGCTCTTGATTATGATAAATGTTGTAGCTTACAATTTGAAAACAAAAGATGGAAATGTTGTGAATTTTGTGACTAGTGACTACAATGTAGAGAAATGTAAAACAGACCCAACGTAATCCGACATTTAGCCGGAAGGCAACCACAGACAAGCCTATTCAGACCCTTCAGATGCCCTGGGGACATAAAGGGTGGTAAAGGTTGGCGTTTGTTATGTTCAAGCTGCTATGGAAGGAAAATAACAATAGTTTAACGGTGGATAAGATTATTTCAAAATGTACTAGAACTGTTATAATTTGTATCATAATTTAATTGATCGTTTACGTTACAGGCATACTGGCTGGTGACATACGGATGGATAGACAGACGGACAACAAAGTCTAATAGAGTCTCGTTTTACCCTTTGGATACGGAGCCCTAATCAAATAAATATGTGATGACAGTTAAATTATTTAACTAAGCCATATATCGAAATATATTTATAACTTATAATTGTTTGTAGAATCTATATTATAATTGATACTTAAATACAGCAAAATTCAGCGACTGTCTGACTCATTAACGATATCTTACCTAAACTTTATCAAATGTCGGAATTTACTTTAATTAAGTAAGCTATATTACTTATGTCATCAATCTCAATTATAAACCAAGCGCATATATTGTTTACTCCAATAGCGAAAATACTCAAAAGCCGTGGTTTACTAGTGAGTAGCTTTGTAAAGAAAGGCAGTGGCATTTTTTTACGAACCAAAAAGTTATTTGCGCCATTTCAATTTTTTTTAAATTTTTCATATATTATATAATATACGGTATAACTTACGGTGATGGGTGAACCGATTCATTTATCAATAAATATATGACAATTAATAAAAAAACTATATATAATAAACCTATTTATTGTGGGAGTCGAGCACGCTTCGGCACGAATTGGGCCAGCTCGCACCGGGGAAGTACCACACCCCCACAAAAAACCGGCGTGAAATAGTGGCATGCCACTATGTTTCGTACGGTGAGTGGGGGAGCCGGAGGCCCGTTTCCTTTTCCTCACCCGTCCCAGTCCATACCTTCTTTCCAGTCGTTAATCCATTCCTTTTCCCTTACCCCAAAAATCCGGGCAGCGCATTCGCAGAGTCTTTGCGAATGTTCATGGGTGGTGGTGATCGCTTACCATCAGGCGAACCTCCACCTCAGTTGCCCGCTATGACATAAAAAAAAAACCTATTATTTTTGTGAAATAGTAAGTAACAATTCACACTAGATACAATGCCTTCACATTCATATTCTGCGGGTATAATTGCGTAATTAATTTATTCCAAGAGAACATCTAATGGTATAAAAATGTAAATACGCTTCGTAAAACTGTTTATGCAAATCATAAAGGAGAATTCACTCGCCATTTAATTGTGCGACAAATTACCTGGCATGATTAAGCGAATTATGATTCTTTCTATCGAAAGATTTTTCTGCATTGTTTTCAGACGCTAAAAAGACATTGGCGTAAAGTAAGCCGATTATGCTGCAAATACGCACTGCACACATTTGCCAGTACACCGGAACATACGCACACATACATATTTCACGCGTACGTATATTATTATGCTCAGAAATAAAAAAAATATACAATTAACCTACTAAAAATCTATTGATTGTATTATTTTAATACAATCAATAGATTTTTAAATTTTAATCTTTATTTTAAAATCACTCTTATATTATTATGTTGCAATAAGAATGATTTGGCAAAAATCAGAATAATTGCTAGTATGTCTCTGTGATTTTTTGTATCGTATCAAATTTGTAGCATTATGTTTATACTGAAGCATAATAACATAAGTACATTTTCCTGTTTTTTTTTTACTGCGGTGGATCGCATAAGTAGTTGAAAGCATTATAAAACACGTTTTTATAGATAAAGATCAAGCAAGAAAAATATAGGCTTAGGATTTTACGATATGGAGAAAAAAGGGTCACATATGAGGTCGCTGTTATTGTCAGGTTTCGCTCGCATCTCCATGAAATATTTTCCTAAAATTTTCCTTTACCTTCGCGGAGAGAGATTCGCAAAGTTTTTGGACTTATTATACTCTATTAATGTTAGTCCGTTGGAGGTGACGAAAGCAACTAAGCATCATGGTAGCAAAACAACAGCTGTATAATAATTATATCTATTTGTAATATTATAATAATTAATGCACTTTTCCAAAAAAGGATATAACTATAAAATTTAACTGGGGTTTCATATTCTATTAATAAATTGTGAGATTATAAAAAATAATAATTTGTATATATCTTAAACTATTTAATAGAAGGGGTATGGGTAATACGTAGTAATTAGTTACATCGAAATTCCATTTACCTATATACTAAAATATTCCAAACACTTCCCTCGTGCGAATAACTCAAAGAAATACCTACAAACACGACCACGTTGGATCAATCAATCACGTAATCATTTATATATGCGAGTAACTTACTAATATGCTTAACCACAATCTGATTGATTGCTTGTTTTTTTGATTGATCTCGTCATACAGTGAATTTGGGCTTTCATAGTTTCGTTGTTACTTTATTAATTATCTACAATTTAGACAATACAGTTTATTAATTTTGGGTTCGTCAAATGTTCACACATTACTGAAGTCTCCGTCAACTATGCATTATTTCATTCATTGGAGTCACTTTTTGAAAAGAAATTTAGTCAGAACAGGCGTAGTAAGACTTTTGTTTTGTGTGTAGGAGGGGGTAGTAATGAAGTCCCGTGTCCCCTAGTGGGGTATGGGGCAGATGATTTACATCCGTTTCACTGATCGATTTTCTTTAGGGACAAGTAGGTGATCAGCCTTCTGTGTCCTGCCAGACCGAGACATTTTTTTTTTATGCGTCCCCACCTGGAATTGAACCCAGGACCCCTCGGTTCTACGCTCACGCGTTAACCACTGTACCAAGGAGGCGGTCTTGTAGTTGTTGTGTAGGAGGGGGAGTTAACTCTTATAGCTCCGTTGTCCTATCCGAATGAAGCTCCCAGAAGAAATTTCGAAAGTCATTTACCAAGTATTGTAAAATTATAGGTTAAATATAGTAGAAATAAATAACCGAATGGATTTAAGTTTAAAAAACAATAAATAATATAGTTCACAATGAAACTACGCAAGTAAATTTAAGTCAATTACAAAGCAAGTAACAAATTTAATGAAATCCCGATACAGTAAAATGAGCCAATCATTTTATAGGTCGTAAATACGCCGGCATTTTCGCATACCCATCAAAAAGTCATTAGAGTGACCCACAAAACTTAATGGCGTCCCGCTCAAAACATACACCCGTGTAACTTTTACATCGTTATTATCTGTGTCTATCATAGATTGAATACCACATCAATACCAAAACATTATCTTTTACATAAAATAATAAAAACATCAAATTAAAATGTTATTGATCTTTTCTAAAATATTGTTCCAAATAATCCAATTTATATTAATCTGAAGGTAGTTAATTCTGAACTTGTCCAGTAATTAGTCAACGTCACTTGACAATGGACGGTTTCCTTCATCTGCTGTCCGCCGGTTATTTACAAGAGAACCATATTATCAACAGACTTACCGTCTCTTTCGTAATTAATTAATTTTTCCAAAGCTTTTGTTCAAATGCTCAAAACAGTTCTGGCAAGAAATTGGTCTGCAATTGTGGAAATATTTACTTTATTTAACTTTACGCGCTATGGCTTTGAACAATGCGCATTATATTCCATTGAAAATTATTGAGTTATAGTGCATTGTCTGTTACGCAATATAAGATTGTGTCTTCATTTGATATGAACCTGTTGTTGTACCTTTGTATATATCCTGTTTACATCATGTTAAGTAAAAAAGTTTAATTTAGCACCAGGATTAGGGTAGAGTTTTAAACCGACAACATGACTCTCTAAACAGCGTTTTTGTCTAAGTGCAAATCGCTAACTTGTCTAGACTCAAGACATTTAACTATGAAATATGCATCAACATTAGGTACTAACCAAGATATGCTGAACAAGTGATAAATCTGCTCAAGGTGGGAAATAAATCGCAGGCAAGCTTATTTGATTGATGAGGGAAATTTCTCCGGTCTTGAACGGTTTTCATTACTTCGGGACCTCCCCTGGTACTATGCCGTAATATATTCCTGTTTATATTACATGAAAACTCTTCCTATAAACGACTACACATATGCTATTTATATTATTGTCAATTTATATCTGCAGGAACTGTATACGTTATTTCCGAAATTTTTAAGTTCATGTATTTTTAATAACTTAAGTTAATTACTTACACAAGATTTGTTTTGGATTAGGTACCTGAATGAAAAACCTTTAAAATCACAAAGATTTTATTATGTGGGAGTCGAACACGTTTCGGCACGAATCGGGCCAGCTCGTACCCGGAAACTACCACACCTTCACAGAGAACCGGCGTGAAATAATAGTATTCTATTGTGTTTCGTACGGTGAGTGGGAGAGCCGAAGGCTGTTACCGTTACCAGTCCTTTCCTTTATTCCTCTCGTCAATCCTTTTTTAATCCCTTTCCAATTTAAAGTCGGCAATCCATTTGTAAAGGCGTAAGGTCTACAATTGACCTTCTGCCTCTCCAAATGTTCCTGTGCGGTGGTAATGCTTATCATCAGGCGACCCACCAGCTCCATGGCCAAAAATGTAAAAAAAAACAGCATTTATTGTCTTATTAGGATGTTCATAAGGATGAAATACAATACCTAACAAGAACTTTGTATGTATGTATACTTTTTATGCCTTAAGTGGGTGTTCTTATACCTATTTATGCTGATCCTATAACCAGAATACTGAAAATGTTTATATCAACCTTTACCAAAAAAACTTTGCGAATATAAATGGAATATTTGAAATTCAAATGAAATGTTCGTGTATTTTTTTAGAAACTGAGGTCTGATGTAATAAAAATGTAATTTATTGTAGGTACCAGAAGCGCCGTTAAATATTTTGAAAGGGCCATTCATTGGTCATGCGATATTTCACATTGTTATTTAATTGTGCTGGATGTTAGAAACACATTAATTCTCAGGTTTTAGAATTGAAAACGTTGACCTAATTTGAGAAAAGCAAAAGTACGCAAATAATTAAAATTAATATATCATTGCTTTTCAAGCACCCAAAGGAACGTATTAAGTATTAAAGCAAAACATTTTTTTGAGCAATTAATAATATAAAAATAACATTATTTGGTTGTTATATCAATTTCTGTTAAACGTTTCTGTTTCTTAAAACGGTGAAGGAAATAATCGTGAGGAAACCGGCATGTCCAAGAATAAAAAACAAAAGTTCGACGACATGTGACATCTGCCAACCCGCACTTGGCCAACGTAGTGGAATATGGCCTGAACCCTCATAGGAGGCCTGTGTCCCAGCAGTGGGAAAATGTATGGGCTGATGATGATGTCAATTTCTATTTTTAACACGCTTTTTTAACGTCACTTGTATGTTCGCATCTAACCTAACTGCGTTAGACTCAATTTAGCCAGTTTAAACGGACATATTTTATACGAACTTAGGAAATTTATAAATGATTGGTGACAATGCAGTAATTTAATAAGTTACCTTATTATCCTAATTAGTATCGCTAGGATTCCATAATTTCCTTACGTATGCTGTGTATAAGAGCAAGTGAGACAATTAAGTTGAATCATAAAAGCGTGTTTTTAACTTTGTAAACAATATTTATTATTCTATTGGAAACTCTAAGTTAAAAATAATACAAGCCTCAATGCTTCAAAATGTGAAATTTTAAATAGCCTACGTAAAAGCCATTACAGTTACAGTTTCTTAGACCTCGTTAATTTACCTTCAGGCTATTTCACCAAGTTTAAAATTACGAACAAGTTTAATATCCGTTGAGATTGTTTGTAATAGAGTTACTGATTATTAACTTTGATGATTGTTGGGCTGCGTAACTTTTTTTAGATTAGCTCGGGAAATATATTACATACAAAGGTAGATAGAATGCATTTAGTGAGTGGAAGTATGTGTATAAACGTGTGCCATGGTTAATTATATCATTATTGATATAACCATCAATCCATCCATACCATTGTTTAAAGTATAAACCCTATAGAAAATAGACTACCATTTATGCAGTAAAAACTTTTTTTAAAGTTTTTTTTTTTAATTAACGCTATATTTGAAAATATTTGAAAATAGAACTACGTTTGTTTTCCTTCAGCTACGCGGACGAAGCCGCGGGCGAAAATTAGTATTTAATAAAAGGAAAAATGTTACATTAATATAAAGAGAATGAATAATTCTTTTAATATAAATTTATAGAGTCATTTCGAACGTTTTTATTTACAATTTATCTAAGCACGTCCTTACAAAGGCAGCGCTAATTGAGGAAAATGAGTGAAAGCAAAACAGTTCATCTTAAAGAATAAAGAAATGCTCTCGTGTTTATCTTTATCAGCTCAATTTCTTTTTGTACTTCTTCAAGCTTTAAAATTGACGTTATAGCTAATTTTTAAGCTCTCTTTGAATGTGAAGTGTTTTTAGTATTATTTACTACTGAATTATCTAAATTTTCCAAAATAAGTGGGAGTGGATGTGGATTGAAAATTGTAATATTAATTTGAGTAAATTAGTGAAATAAATCATACTTTTAGAAAACACACCATTCCGACGCTTCTCCCCGACCATTTACAAACAATATCTCATTATAAACGTGACGGATGAAACATGCGCTTAAATATTATGTTTATTGTTAATAAATATTTTATACTAGTTGATGCCGGTCAGAAAATTCGAACGAATTCGCGAACCCTTATGTGTAGGACGGCGTTAGCAAACATTTGTTCCTTACTTGAGCGAAAACATTCGTAAAATGTTAAATGTTCGCAAGAATATGATTTGTTCGTGTAAAGCTCAACAAGCATTAATAATTAATTAAATTGATATTAACATGACCATCAAATTAAAAAAATGCGTATTTATAAATTTACTTTAATATAAATAATAACAAAATTGACAGCCATAAAAAAATATAGTTAAGTTGGCTGTAATGAATTTTTCAAGACAAGCATGAAATCAAACAAGATAGTTCTATTCAGCATACCTGATACAAATATGACCGCAATTTTATTTCATCTCAGATTACATAGTCGATAAAAGAGCTATTCAAGTTCAGACAGACTGACGCCAATTTGTCCTTCAGTGTTTGTTGGCGCCAAAGAGTCGTGCAAAGATTTTATTGACTCTGTATATCTATGGAAACAGCACAGATTAAAAGCTCCATTAATCTTGTACGCAGGTAAATCTTCAGCAATCTTAATTGTTATGATCTTGAACATTTATAAAAGAAAAATAAAGTAAATTGCGTTAGAAATTTGATAATTGTCAAGTTTCAATCTTCCTGTATAATTTGCGAAGAAAAAGTATCCGAGTGTAGAAAAACAATTCTATCGTATATCACAGAGTAGAAAGGTGATTCGAAAGGAAGGTACAAAGAAAATTTTCTTATTATTGGACCTAATAAGAAAATGAATAAATCTAAAAATAAACACACCCAAACCGTACGTCACGAGACTAAATTAGATTCGATTTCACATACATCGTGTTTCTTTTAAATCGTAAATTTCGGGACAGAACATTACATTCTTGCACGATTTTTGTGAATAGGAAAAGGAGTCTAGTCAATGAAATAATTAATAAATAGAGAATAATGAATATAATTAATTACCAGCTTTTGCCCGCAGCTTCGCAATCGTAAAAGTAGGATTACAACCCTTTTCCCTCTTATTTTTATGTTATTATATTTACAAACCTCTTGATTCACACCATCTTAAAAAAACCATCACAGTCTACTGCGTAATTTTAAAGATCTAAGCAGTGTCTGTATATAGATGGCGGAAACCGATTTTGTTTTATACTATGGAGTGATGCTAATATGAGGGGGTCGCGGACGAATTCCATCCAACATCCGTGGCCCCTTCATTAACGCGGCTCGACGAAACACAGCGTAGTTTTGTTGGTAGTCCACTATTGTAGTGGGAGTCCAATACCAGTGCCTTTTCCTCGAGGCCCTCGTGTATGCCAAAACGTATTATAACAAAAGAAGTATACATAAATGGTGTGCAAGGAAAATTATACAGTATTTTCACATAGTTATATGAAAAAACTTTATTAATATACTTTTTTAATATTTTTGAAATTTTTATATTCTATTTAAATTTCGTGTGGAAAAATAAACACGTTGTATATTAATTTAAATATTCGCTGTGACGTAGGTTAACGTTATTCTATCAGAATTCAATTCAATTGATTGAAGCCGACGGCGGCACAGATAAAGCGATCGCTTTTTCAGACGTGAGAACGCAACGATGTAGAAAAATTATCATAAGCATGTTACTGTATTCAATATATTTACAATGGTGTCTCGTTCGAGACTTTTTATATTTGGAGACAGGATTTGGTAGATCTGTTTACCATATTTGCGAAGTCAATGATATAAGCTAAGTTTCTTCTTTGTTAGATACAAGTAGTATTTTCATGTTTATTTTTATATGGGATTAGGCAGGATGTCATTTGAATTGTTGTTTGCAAGCAATATCGTCAAATAATATAGTTGCAAGTAAAAATTTATTTTTTTGCCTCTATTTTACACACAAAATTTGTAATTATGTGTATCAAAGCATCAGACAATATCTGCAAATGGTTTGTGTCGAGATATTTAAATTTTTCAAGAAATTTGTTGAAGTAGTTGATTGAAAATCGTATCATGTTAATTAAAATATTATATATTATCTTCATCTTGCAAAATAATTAAAATTATCACATACCTACCTAACAATTTCAATTACATATTCAGTTAATTAACAAAACTTTTATTCTGTAACGAAAATTATAATTAGGCCATACATTGACTATTCAACATTTTGAAGCGTCCCGATTTACGTTAATTTTGAGAAAACGAGAATATTCTAAATTATGATCATAATTAAGTTACAATATAGTCTTCGGAGCCATGTTTCGCTGCCTAGGAAATTAATATATTGAACGAAAGAAGAAAACATGATTCAGCATATTTTTTATATAAAAGACAATATCAATCAATATCTAGAAATTGTAAAAGGATGTTTTTTTTAGATTGCTACAATTCAAAAAAGATTGATCGAAATTAATAGTAATAATCAAATCTATCTTATGTGGGATCAGTTGATCTGGTTGACCTATGACATAAAAAAGCTAACAACCTAATAAGTCATAACTACGATACTTTAAGCACGATAGTGCTTTATATTTATACGCTTAAATCTTTGCTACATATAACTTGTAAGGTTATACCACAGATAATATAATATTATACTAGTTATACCATGAAGTACTAGCTAATAGTTTATTTAGTGCGATGTTTTGTTAGGTAACTAGAGAAATTTTGCAGAATTTGGGAACATGTATTATACCATATATTCCTAAATTTCAGAAGTAAGTAAGTACGTAATATAATCTCATTCGATTTCGCAGAAACCTTATTACTTCAAATGTTCATAAAGCGGAATAGGTTGTTGTTAAGTTCCTCACGATCTTAATATAACTCAAAGTTCATCTTTAAAAATTTATTAATATTGAAGTAAATTTGTCAGAAATTGAACGATGAACATTATGAAACAATTATGGGCAAGACATTGTAGATGAGATTGATATTTATTTATTTTTATTAATGTAGTTTACAGTATCAATACAACACGTTGCTACTAGCAACGAGGTATATTATATTTGCCCAACAAAAAAATGATGTTTTGATATGAATGTTTTTATAAAAAATTCACGGCTTTCATAAAATATTCTGATCATATTGTATTGTTATTAATAAACTAACACAATAATCGTGGCAAGGGAAAACCTAGTTATCTATATGTATTCAATCAGTAATAAATATGTAGAAATCTTTTTAAAATCCTCAATTCGCATAATATCTCAATGAATTTAAATAATAAAGTCGGTAACTATGAAAATTGCATGTAATTTTGAACTTATCAAACCCATATTAAACCTAATTTGTTCTAGTATTAAATTATTTTCGCATACAACTGTTGTCCTTTGTTAATCAAATTGACTATTAGCCGATACGAGCTTGCGGTGCTCCGCGTAATTGTCGTTGCTTTAATAAACTACATTCCAACTAGATTGTCGGTTAATTGGTCCGAATACGACCTTGTTTTTTGTAGTATCCCAGCTAAATATTTGAGTACGTAAGGTCTAGGCACTAGGTACGTTTCAATGAAACTTTTTAGGTTCAATTTTATATTTAATTTTTTTTTTATTCATAAACATGCATAATCTATACTTATAATATACAACAGAAGAGTTTGTTTGTTGAGCGCGTTAATCTAGGTGCTGGACCTTTCTTTCACCATTGGATCGGTGATCCCTGAGAGCTATATTGAGAACCGCTAGTCAGAGACAAGATGCGTAATCATGTAGTAATCTGCCTCAATTCTGTCTTATTATACGTACCAACATAAAATGACTATTTATATTAAAACATACGCACTGTTTAAAAAATATGTTTTTGAAACATAGGTAGACGAATCTTTATCGTCACAATCGTTGTACCCAGGCATTTTTAAAATCATGCTCGTTTTTTTTTGTTCGTTACTTTCTCCCCGATTTTTATTAATATAAAAATTTCGCAAATATAAACAAAATTCCTTAAATTTTAATTAAAATTCATTTGTATTCCAGGTAATGTAAGATTATTACAGCATAATACCTGGCGAGGTAGATAGTGTCAACGTAATTAAGCGCTTAATCTAGTCTTGTTAGCAGTTAGCACATTCTAACTGAATAAGTTAAATTTGCAAGACACGAGTATGAATATATAGCAGCTAATTTGAATATATATCCATATCGTACTTTATAGACATGAAGTTCAGGCCCTTTTGAGAAACGGCAGCCGCAAATCGTTGACTTTTAAAGTTAAATGAAAAGACGAAAGAATACTGAAGTAATATTTTACTGTATTTTTAACTTTCTCCTCATAAACCTTACTTCGCAGAAGAGTAAGAAAAATTAATGACACAAAATCAAATAAACCATTTAAATATGGTATAAAAGGGATTGCGTAACCGAATGGTTAAATAAGTATTTGTTAAATTTTACTTAAACGTCTGTGAAATGCCATATCTATATATGTTGTTGTGATGAAGGATTTCTTGTTTATCAAATAATTTTTTTTTTTTGTTTTTTTTTTATGTCATAGCGTGCAGCTGAGCTGCTGGTTCGCCTTATGGTAAGCGATCACCACCGCCCATAAACATTCGCAAAGTACCTCTGTGAATGCGCTGCCCGCTTTTATGGGGTAAGGGAAAAGGAAAGGATTAACGACTGGAAATAAGGAATGGACTAGGACGGGTGGGGAAAAGGAAACGGGCCTCCGGTTATGGACTCAAATTAATGTATGGTTCGTGGTATCACCAAATCAAAATATACGTATTAGTTTTCATCTAATTAAAAATCTGTCTCATGATATATTAAGCTGAATCTAGAGCTTTTCACATTAGAGCAATTTAAGTATTTTATTTCTCCCTAAATTGATGTCTCCGTGTTTAAGTTTGTCTTATTTCTTACTTTGTAATTATCTTTGTTTTGCCTTGTTTTTGTTATTGTGTGCCTCCTTGCTTGTTCATAAAAGTTTGTCTGTCTATGTTTAATTATACTTCGCCTGACCGCTACCGCCCACCGCCGACCCCTACGCCACCCAAAAAATGTATTTAATGCCATTAAAACGAATTATTTATATTTTATATTATTTGTAAAACTGTACTAGACGTCAATTGGATGCTACGGAATGTGCTACGAAGCACCATTGCTAATAAAAATCTGAATATAATCTGTAAATGTGAATTGTTAGGCTTAAAAAGTAGACATACAAAAAGTGTAATTTTTCATATAAAAAAAAAAATTGTTTAATAAATGATTACCATGCAAAAGCTACGCAATAGGTAAGTGCTACGAAGTGTGATATTACTATCGCAAATAAATCTTGACTTGTAACCTACATTCCAATATAATTATAATAATCCATTATCCTAGATACGTCACTATTTCTGATTCAAACAGAACTAAATTAATACAAAAGTTGTAAATTTTTTTTAACTTTTACCATAGAATTTTGTTACCACACAAAGCAACTGTATTGCTGGGGTATTTTAAATGCAAGCACGATTCACAAAAGCGATAAGTGAATGTCATGTTAAAAATTGCAGGTTTAAACTCGGAGGCGAGTGTCCATGTGAGTTTAAATTAATTTTGCTTTCGACATCAAAGCTGAAAGCCATTTTACTCGTGACATAACGCTTAAGCGTCATTTGTGTTTCATGAATGGTATTTTGATATTATATTATTTATTTATTACGAAACTGTTAATAACTGTTAAGAAACATTTTTCGTTTAATTGAATTTACACAAGACATGAGAATTAAATACTATCAAAGACCGATCGTAGCAGTAATCTGCTATGATCGGTCTTTGATATTCTAGGTAAAAATAAACATTAATAGGTACTAGTTCCAGTTTAAACACGCTTTATTTGCTTCACCTGTTTGGTAGCTATGTAACCGCCTCCTTTATACTTGATTAAAAACCAATTTAAACGGACAGATTTAATTCAAACTTTGTACACTTATCAAGGACCGGTGACAGTACAATAACTTCATATGCCTTATTATCCTGATCAGGATCTTCAATATTTAATAATTTCCTTACGTATAGGAGACAATTTTGTTGATTCTATCATTAAAACGTGTTTTATTTTATTTATTAAACTATTATTTAAACGTGTTTAACGGGTGGGGTTGAACAATGAACATTAATTCCTCGTAAAATGTTAAAACAACGTCTTTCCTCAGTTTTATCAAGCACTCGCTCGATAGCTTGCAAAAGCAACATTTAATTAATTTAACCAATCCCATTAAATAATAAAGATAAAGTATAATATTAAATCAAGTGAACACAACTCAACAGTGGTTTTGAACAAACAATTATGATTTCCCGATATAATCATTATTTCGGTAACAATACTATTGTAATTTATCGGCAAGTCAAGTCATTTCGAATCATATTACGTAAACACTAGGTATGAACTCGTTATTATATAGCTACTTTTGTGACGACAATTATCGTATTTATCCATTATATATGAATCGTTTAAAGAAACGTCTTTATTTGTGTGTTTGTAGGTATGTAACCGACTCCATTATGCTCCATTTTGACCCACTTTATATGGACAGATTCAAGCAACTAAACTATAAAACTCTAACTTTATACTTAACTTATCAAGGACAACATAATAATTTCATTACTATACCGTATTTTCCTGATTAAGATCACCATTATACAAAAGTGACATAATATTTGATTCTATTATTAAAGTGCGTTTTAAACTACATCTATTAATTATTAATATAAATGTACAGGTATGTACAGTCACTTACACGTCTTAAAACTCATAAATTCTATTTTTGTTTATGATAGATTACATCCTTTTATGATAGACCACAGCCTTAGCTACTATTGAAATAAATGTTTTTGAGTGGAAATTACGTAAATAAAATATGAATGTTGAACTATTAATCTAGTATAGTAGCTGTGATTAAATACTGACAAGATAGAGCGTTCAGATAATTTATAATAACCAACGAGCGTAGTTTTAATACGATGGCATTTATACGTCTCATTTGTCTTTCTAGAGTAGGTAGGTACTTAAATCCTAGAAAAATCTGTCCTTAATTACTAAACAAACCCACACAATTACGTTGTTTATTTATCACTTTGTTTTAAATTCATCGATTTTGCTTTCATTTCCAAAGAACTGGAACGAAGCGAAGTTTGTCGTAATCACCGAACTTTGAGGATGTTAAAATTTCCATAGGCCCTGTCGGGGGACATGTTTAATTCATTTAGTTAGACGGGATTACGATCAAAGGCATCCACAAAGGTGTTCGGCTTATGAATTTTATATAGGTACGTTGGTTGACTGAGGAAAGAATATTGTGATTGTGTGCGTTGTACCATTAACATGTGTGTTAATATATTATTGTATAAAAATAAACACGAGTAAAAATACACGTGAATAGGATAGAAAAGGTTCTTTCAAATAATTGTTATAGTAACTGTTTTATATTATAAATATGAAAGTGACTCTGTCTGTCTGTCCCTTTTTCAAGCCTGAACTACTCAACAACTTTGGCATATAAATAGTTTGAAATTCGAGAAAGGACATAGAATCGTTATTATCCTGGAATTCCCACGAGAACGGGAGCTACGCAAGGAACACCCGGGACACTCTATTTTTTTTACACAAAAAAATTATGGTTATTTGCACGAGGACTTATTAAAATATAACATATAGTTAGTCCTTGCACTGAAAGTCAACATCTCGGTCATCGACAAGACACACCCACGCCCTCAAGGCGCCTAGTTATCTGAAACACTGTTTGAATATAACATACTTATTTATAATTATACTTATCTACATTTATTATTTAAAATATGTATATTTTTAAAATATACAAACTGTAGTTTTTAATGGACTTTAGTTTAAAAAGTTTGCATATATGTCGTAACTCGTAATTATCGTAGTATTCCTTAGAGACAAGTGAGCTTTTCGGAAGTTCATAGCAAATTTTAGAAGCTTCTTTTAATAATTCCTGCATAAAAAAATCCACTGCATATTTTAGAAAATTTGGTTAATCGATCTTTTACTAGAATTTAATTAAATAAAAAAACTAAGAAATTACGTAACTTACTATATTACATAATGACACTATTTACCTAAAAATAATAAGTAAACCAATATCGTAAGTTAAAAGTCAAAAGATTCTCATTATTGAACACCCTACATTGAAAGCACTTTATCTTAGACTGTTATGACAAACTCGATAAAGGTTAAATTGTCCATTACATCCTAGACGAAGAAAACAGATCAAGGCTATGCTCTAGAAATTTCATCCAGTAGCAAATGATTAATATCTGAAACAAGACCTAGTTAGAATCTAGATCACTGTTAGCGTGATCTATTTGCAAAACAGATAGAACTTGACGTGGCTCAAGTGATTTTCATTAACTATAGAGGTCGGATAAACGAACGATTCATATGTTTATTTGTTCGTTGGTATGCATTGAGAACACACCCCTATTTCGTCGGTAGTAGGCAGGGTTAATTAAAAATTCTGATGAAATATCCCCGTACAAACACCGTCGTCCGCAATGTTCTAGAAAGATTATCATTGAAACCAAAAATGTTTGTATTTTAATAAGAATTTAGTGAACACGTTAAATATTTCCTCATATATTTTCCTCATATTTATATCGAAGACATGACTTGTTTTGATTTCAGTATACATTCATACAAAATTAGAATTCTTTGATTTTAAATAAAAAACGTCTCAGATTGTGCTCTAAAGATATACGATCCTTGAATATAAGGGTGGCGCGACAGGCCGGCGCCTCAATTTGTCCTTTAATCACGACACATTTGTTAGTGTAAGCATTTTTCTTATACAAATGGAATTATTGTCTGTTGGACTTCGATGTACATTTGTTGTTTCGAGTAAATATAGTATTTAGTAATTATTATTAAGCCCTCGAATCTCGGATCTTCGACACAGTAAAAGGATATCTCTCAAAAATTCGTATGTTTGGTCTCATTTCACATCTTCTATACCCAGTTATTATGAAATGCATATATATTTAAAAGTGCACAGTTAAATATTTGAAATGAACTAAGCGACATCATACTTATAGGACAATAGCCAAACAAAAATAGGGATAGAAAAGTATGTGCACTAGCTAAATTCTGGTCGTGAATTTTAGCTTAATCACACTATATCACTCTAATGTTATAAATTTGAAAGTTTGTTTATTTGGTTTGGCCGTCAATCAAGCTGAAACTACTGAACGGATTTTGATGAAATCTGGTATACAGACAGGGTATAGGCTAATTTGGGTGATAGGATTTATCGCGATTAAATACTCCCTTGGAATAAAACAGAAATCTTGATATTCGGGAGGAGCCGGTCCAGCAATTATATAAGCTGAAGAGTATGTTTTTTTGGAAGCGCGAATCTCAGGATCTACTGGACCAATACCAAAAGTTATATTACCGTATATGATCCCTGAGCACAATAGGTTATAGTACTCAGAGATAATGTATATACCCAATGCCTGGGTGGACCTCTGGCATAGTGTTATATATGGCAAAATTTGATGATAAACTATATGTTTATATCGGATATTTGAGTTTGGTCATAAAAATTAAAAAAGTTTAATAAGGCTCATTGAAATAACATTGTAGTCATTAATCCGATTCCCGTGCTACAGCTGGGTAATCAAAGAGCGGTAGGCTTTGATCAGCCGTCACGCCTGGCTGCTTGTCTTTATAACCCACCATTATTGGCACATATTGTTTAATTATTATTTACTCCTTGAATGTGCTAAAAAATTGTGAAAATAGACGTATTTACCTAAACCACTTATAACTCACGACGGGCCGAACGGAATTTATGAAGTTTATTTGTTGGATAGTCACAAATAATAACAAAAATAACAAAAATTAGACATTAAAAAAATAAATAAATTGAGGTAATCACGGTAGGTTACCCCAACCTAGTAGTAGAATATTCCAAAATGCTTTCAAGTTCCCAAATTTTCTTCTTAAATTTTGTATATTTAACAGTTAATAGATGCAGTCGCTTGCGTGAACATTCGCTATAATACACTCGCTTCAATAACTATCCCTTAGGTGTTTATCTGAGAAAGTACCCCAGGCTTCAGTCATTCGTTAACAAGACACCGTACGGACATATTTATAGTTTTCTTTAGTTCGAAATAATATGAATACGCTTCATTACATATTGTTGGATTATGGAAATTCAAAATTGTATATGGTAGTAGAGCACGCTTCGGCACGAATTGGGCCAGTCCGCACCGGGGAAGTACCAGACCTCCACAGAAGACCGGTGTGAAATAGCATACCAGCAATATGTATAATATGTATAAGATGTTTCGTTCGGTGAGTGGGGGAGCCGGAGGCCCATATCCTTTTCCTTACCCTTCCTAGTACATTCCTTTATTCCTTCCGTCAATCGTTCCTTTAAATCCCTTTCCATTTGGAAGTCGGCAATCCATTTGTAGAGGCGTAAGGTCTGCAATCGACCTTACGCCTCTCCAAATGTTCATGGGCGGTGGTAGCGCTTACCATCAGGCGATCAAACAGCTCTATTGCCGACGATGACATAAAAAAAAAATAAGGAATACATACATTCGTGTGATTAAGATGACAAATGCATTGTTATTCCATATTAAGGCACTCAAAATAAAAAAGAAATCATCATTTCTATCACTAGAATTTTACGTTAAACTATATAGCTTTAGGTTATAACTTATAAAACTTATAACTATTAAGTACGCTAAACCGCCGAGGTTGACGAGCTTACGTATGATGTGCCTATATCGTTACCACAAGAACTTGTGGTTTACCCTGTACCAAATGGAATGTTTAATATAATATTTGAAGCTGGAAATTTTGTTTTTATTTGATTTCTATCAGCATCTATAGGTATAAATTTAATGGCCCAGGTCCGTAAGATATATAATATTACATTACGAATATTTGGTTCTAAAAAAGGTATGGGATAAGATGCGGAAGCATAGGGAATATAAAGAGCCTCCAGTGGCCCGCTTCTCGCCTCGAGATAAGAAACTTGATAACTGATAACAGCGGTAAATGATACATCGAGGGTGCGGTATTATATCGATTCATAAATATTTGGGATGAAGTCATAGGTTGAAAGAGCATCGATATATCTTGAGGGATACAGATTATTTGTACCTCTCGATGCTGTGTTTTCACAACATTTTATTTGTTTTCCTTGTGTAATTTAAAGTTCAGATAATTGTCTAGTTATGTGCATAAATATACGCACATACATTCGCATACGCAAACACACAGGCGCACAGGTTTTAAGCTAGTTACATTTGAAAATATTTTAATAGTCGTTGTTTATTTTGAATGTTAGTTGAAACAAAAACAACAAATACATAGATACATAAGACGGTTGAACCTGGCCTGAACTAAATTTGTTTATTTTATATAAGTAATTGAATTCGCCTTTCGTAGTGAACCTCCAATGTAATTGAGTTATTGAGTGATGTCGAGTCTGTATTTACGTAACGACGGTTATCAGACTCGCTGACTCGATAAATATTTGCATGTTTAATTTGCACTTTAATCAATTCTGTAATTCGATTGTGATCTGAAAAATTAAGAATACGAGTTAATTTCGTAGCTGTGATTGTATTTATTGTAAATGTTTGTAAAGTTGTAATGTTTAAAAAGCGTCTGAGTAGAAGATTTGTCTACTAGCGACGTTGTACGTAGGTAGTATTTATACATGGCTATTAAAGTGTGAAGTGTAAAGATTGTTATAAAATACATTATTCATTTTCTTTTAACATGAAATTCTAATAAATCCCTGCTTTCCCATTTATTAAAAGGGAAAGTTTTATGTTCATTAGTCAATGACGTAATCAGCTTGGGCATTGGGCATAAACAGGTTACTTCCTGTTTTTTATCGATAAAAGTCGGCGCAACCTTTTCTCTATATAAATGTTTTAACTCGCTACGTATCGCCGCAGTAAAGTGCTTTCAGATAGTTTTGGTTCGCGGACCTTGCGGTTCTATCGATTTCTAACTTTTCCTAACTTAACACTTTTGAATAAATAAAGAGTATATAGATTCTTCCACCGTAACTAAATACAAACCTGATTTGGCTTTTGTTAGAATGGATTTCTGAAACGTAAGTAGGCACGATTTTTAAATTTAAAGATTGCAAGTACACTTAATCATTATTGTATATTTGATCTTTAGCAACGGACATTTTTTCTAAAATTTTAAAGACTTGTGATCCAAAAATTCTTTCACCATTGGATATTATGCAGGTACGTGATATCCGAGCGCTATAGGCTGTTTAAAGGCTAAATTAAAAGATCTTGATGCTGAAGTTTTAATTCTGTAGAATATGTTAGAGTATAATGCTTGTTTTCTCAGTTTAACGTAGTTCATCCGAATTTTCTAGGTATGCATTTTAATAATTTTGATTTCTCTGATATAAAATCATAATAAAAAGAAGGAGGAAGTAAAAGCATCATTTCAGTATATTACAGCTTTATAGCGCCCTTATCGTAACCATAAAAACACACAAATGTGTATATTACATAATATATTGGTCATAAAGAGAAAGTGCCAAGTCATGAATTCTTTGACGTAAATATTAAGATTTTTCAAGGTTTAGTTGCTTTTTCTAAATCTTAACGAACCTTAGCGATTCAAAATCAGTTAGTTTTGAAATAATGCAGTTATTACGTACTTTCGAAACACATAGAGTAACTACTCCCAATTGCTTATTAATTTTAAAGCTAATCGTAATTTTTTTCACTGATCAATCACAATAATCCATAATCTTATTATTGTATATATTATTAGGGGTTAAGCAAATATAAATAAAACAAACTAGTCTGTAACGTAGTTTATTGAAAATATTAATTTCCTTCACGCTTATATTACATTCCAAAATAATTTATATTTAGCTTCTATATAAAACAAATGTACCTAACGTGTTATTATATTAGGAACGGAACATTAAAAGCGGCAATTTACACTATTTAATTAGACAAGTTTAAAAATATAGTCACAAACTCATGTCTTATTTAGTACAAACTTAATCAATTAAAAAAGCTCTAAATAATCTCTAGCTATATTTAATTATAATGACGTATTTCGTAACTTATTTGTTAAATTATTAATATTAAAATAAAAAAAAAGTTAAAAATACAAAATACATTAATTGAAGTTCTGTAAATTTGTGTTGTTGTATTAACCAAAATAATATCACGAAGTAAAGAAATAAAATTTCAAATTGCTTTAAATTTTTGTTTCACTATACAGTAATAACTATAAAACATAGTGCAGAATCTTTCAGTATAAATGAACATAATGTCTATACCAAGAATTATTTTGTATACGCTCGCTCAATTTTTAAATTAATTTCATGGTTATTTTTATATTCTATTCCATTTTACATTGGCACTTTAACAATATCCTAAACTACTATCCTAAATGTATGAATATCTTGTACCGTTATTTTTTGAAAACACATTGTTTTATAACGTGGAATAGGAACGCATGTTGGAGGGATTTCCAAATTGAATTTTATGACTTTTCTTAATACGCAAATGGAAAAAATATCGCCTATAAATTGAAATTATTTCTTTTTTTATATTACTTCAATGTTACATTATTATTTATTATAAGAGCGAGTTCAATAACACGTTTTTAAAGTAATTTACGAATCATAAAGTCTAAAGTAAGGAATTCCAAAAGCTTTAAAAGAATTTAAAAAATACGCTTCAAATTAAGACAAAAATTTTTCGATCCGTGAGGTTTAAGAACACAATATTTATTGGTATACATCCGTTTCACATATTATTTCAGCATTCAATATAACACTTAAATATTATCTACAAGCAAACTCTAATTTAGTTGGTTCCATCAAACGTACATAATCGAATTTATTCAGACTTACAATTAGTATCACTTTTGGCGTAATGTCTATGTTAATAAACATTTTATTTAGAGCGGCTTATCTATTTTTCTAACATTCTAGATGCCAACATAAAAAATAGCCTGGCTAAACGTATGCTACGCTTAAAAATTAATTTACTAAATGCCTTTCAATGTCAATATAGGTACCCACCTGTACCTACAGAATATTATTTTAAAAGTAAGGTTATGCATATTATATGTGTAACTAAATTATATTGAAATATCATGTGAACTAAAATGCATTTTCACACAAAAAAACTGAGGACCTAACGTTGAGTACGTACCTTTGATAAACTTAATCAAACAGCAAAGAAACCACAACGAGAGGAATTAAATGAACTTCATTTATCTTAAAGTAGAAGGCACTGCCTTAGTAATTATTATAATTTTTACCCATGCTTCGGTATATATTTATAGATTATTTACAATTTAATCAGTTGGAATAATATAACATAGTATTGCAGAAATAACTCTAAAAGGAGTGTAAATTTGTCGCATATATAATTGACGATATTCGGAATATAAAGGCATTTATCAAATCCTGTTCTTCACACAAATAATAAATAAAGTCTTATGAATGTCTTTCACCTTAAACATTTTCTTTTCTTAAGCATTTATTTTAATTAATTAAGCATTTCATTATAATTATGGAATATTTACATTTTTCAACACTTAATTAGCGTACACGTGGGGTCGTTCAATAAAAAAAATAACCGAAGCGAAAACCATTTATCATCAAATAACAAATGGACTTCTCCTCACAAAGGCGGAAACTTATAATAAGGACGATGTTTCACAAAATTATTTTGATAAGCTACAATATCTGTATGAGAAGCAGTTATTATACAGTAATTTAAAATGGTTTCGCTTAATTAATAAACTCATTCGTGTTTTGAGAACAAGTTAACATTTTTTCCTTATTACATGAATAAAAATATGTGTCATCAAATAAATAATAAACTGTAAGCTCTTTTAACTGGTATTGCCGAAAATACATAATATAATAGTAATAACGTCACTCAGTCATTTTACAGCCTAGTTTATAACTAGTATTGCACCATTAAAATAGCATAATTACACAAAGCACTATAGGTGCGTTTCTTCGCCGGATTCATCACAGGGAACTCTAACAGATTTGGCTCCAGCTAAAACGCCAACACCCTCTAAACAGGACCTTCTATTTGAAAGAACATCTCTCAAAAACGCTCGTCTAGGGCCACCGAAATCAGTCCCAGTTATAGATCTAGTTAGCTTTCTAAGAGCTGGTAATTTCAAAGCCTCCTCATACGTGGGTGGCTCGTCCGTTGGAGTTGTTTGTGCTCGACCACCGAACGGATCTCTAGACGAAATAGGAGATAGATCTCTTGAAAAATAAATAGCGCCCTCCCTATTTTGTACCTGGGGTTCTGGAATTTGCTCATAATTGACGTTATTGGTTAAGTCGTCTAGAATCTGCCTCGCACTACGAGCTGTAGTTAACACTCCCGCCCAAGACCTTCTGTTCAGCTGTTTCGCTTCATTCGACCTAGAGCTACCAGCTATGTTATTACTAGAATGAGTCCCAGATATAGTGACCTTTGGTCTCCTAGGTGGTTCATCGAATGAGGCAGCCTTAATTGCCGGCCTAGAAGGTCTTTCAGTATCTATGTCAATCACGACACCTGAGTTGGAACTTTCAGCTGGTTCTTCTCGTAGAGCCGCGTCAATACGCATGGCTTCTGAATAGGAAGGTACAATGGCACAGTTGCCTCGAATTGCAGCGAACAATTCTAGACTATCTACAGTAGAGGCGTGGGAAAGCGGGAGAGTACGAGGTGGTCTTGGAGCGGAACATAGAACGGCACTTTGTTCATCTGCCAAAGCCCAAGAGTAGTTGGTGGCTGGGACGGGTGGAAGTGCATCAGATAAATGAGTATCCAAGTCTAGCTGTCGACTCGGATCCAATTCGTAATTTGTACCAAATATTTTCGTGATCTGAAACAGTATGTCAAAGGTGAATTTAGAGTTATATGTGATAAAAATGGTGAGACCTAAAACTTACCGTATAATGCACGTACGCTGTGTTGCATTCTATAACAATCCTAAGAGGCCAAGATAAAAGAAGGCATGACAAAGTCCAGAATAGAAGCTGTGAAGAATACCACGGGCATCGATCGGTGTCCCTAAAAAAAATATTAAAACCTTTTATTATGATTTCCAAACTACGTTACAACTGCAAAACTAACTTTTAATTAAAGGGTTATATCAGTTTATTCAGCACATATGCGTACAATGAAAACATATCTCATATTTTATGTAAAACCGATATGTAATAGAATCTATACAATACCTATATGCTACCATGTACTCTTTAAACGAGCTGACGCCAATTAGATCCAACCCTTCACGCATTTCCATGAAATCATCAAATCTTTCATGCTCCGCGAAGAACCTTGATCTTTGATCTTCAAATTCTGTAAAACAATAATTAATGAGCGCAAACTTGGGTTTATGCTTTTAAAGAAAATTAATTTAAAAGTTCTTTGTTGTAACTTGTAATCGAAATTTCAGTTCCGCTAAAAGAGATATAAATAAAAGGCCCGAGTGCTCTTTGAATTCCTTCGGTCCCAAAGGAGATAAAACAGAATGAATATGGCTCGCTCGAAACAAATTAAATTCAACTTTTTATATAATTCTTTCATACATTTGTAATCAGATATTTGAATATAACACAGGTTATGATATTTTTTGTATCCTGTTATTTTGCGTAATTTCAGTGTAATAATTGAGCATTACATGATTTTTCACAGTTAAATTTGAAGTACTTATATAAACTTCATTTTAATTTTGTAACAATTTAGTGTTCAACATTTATTTATAAACATTTATTATATTTTACGTACTATCACCATTTCATCAGACTTTTAATAATCAGAAATGTTATTTTTTTTTTTCTTTTTAGTATTCTTAAGTAATGTAATTACGATCATATTTAAATTGTGAAAAACAAGAACAGATTTCCAAACATATGGAGTTTTATGCCCTATTCGTTTGCCTATATAATAAATAATTTTTATCGATTTTGAATTGCATCGTTAAATACACACTTACAGTCTCCAACTAATAATAAATATAATTGCTTTAAGAAATTAAAGAGTTTTTAACGGATTTTAAACGTGATTTATTCATTATATTATTAACCCGACGTCAGTCTCCCCGTGACGCTCGCTGAAAAGTGTTCGAAACATCGGGTTAATAATATAATGAATAAATCGCGTTTAAAATCCGTTAAAAATTAATTTCTAAATGTGCAATACTCGCGTCAAATCAAACACAAGAAAGTAATATAATTGCTGGGACTGAGAGCACGCACGTAAACCATTATTCTCGTCAGACAAGCTACCACGTCAATTAAGTTGCGTTTCAATTTGCCTCGAGTTTACTACCTGTAATCTGGAGGTAGTGTGCATGTTTTGCTGTTTACTTCGCGTAATTCACTTTGCAAACTCCATCTGCGCTCGAACGTAATTCTGCTTCGTGGCTATTTATTAGATGAGACGGCAGCACCAATAATTATTAAATACAAATACCTTTTTCACATGCATTATATGATGTAATAGAATTTATTTGCGAGAACTATATCGCTACTTGCAATGTATTGTTAGGAAGAAGAATGCTAATTTAAACATTCTATACATATAAAGCTCAAAGGCGACTGACTGGAAAAGGACTGTAAGAAAGGATTTAGAAAAATTCTACCCCTCAAGGGGATACAATACGGGATAATGTTTGTAACATGAAAATTTGTTAGGCAACAGCTAGTAAGAAATAAAAGTCAAACATATGCTATTCATTTAATATTTATGCCATTTTTTTACCCAAATACCTATTTCTTGAAATCAATACCAATACCAAAGCATTATAGTACCAAAGCTTGTTGATACGAACGAACAAATAAGACATTTATCCTAAAAAGGTTCCACTTTAAGAGTATATGTGAGTGTCATAATATGTACGAGAAGTCACATTTCAAGTCGGATCATATAGGCACGCTTAGTATCGTTTTTTGTTAAGCACTATTATATAACATCGCTCCAGCAGATATTTTAATATCGTGCCCTCATCTAGAACATTCCGCGATATGCATCGACATTCGGCAACAAAGCTTTTATTGGCATAGTAACAAAAGTGAAATATCACCTATTTTATTGCTCGTTTTATTTTGCGTATTTGTTTTTATTGCGCTAGCTTTTAACACGTTCGATATGAGTGAGGGAAATATGTTGTGTGTTTGGTTTGGTAAATAAAACATAATAGTTTAAAAAAACTAAAAAACACGCTTTGACAAAAATCATATTTTGCAAATTGAAAACTGGATTAATTTTATCAAATTAGTGTATTGTCAACGGTCCTCAATAAATCTACAAAGTTTGAACGAAATCTGGCCGTTTAAAGTGGGTCAAAATCGCGCCCAAAGAAGTCGGTTACAAACAAACATACAGGTGAAGCTAATAAAAAGCGTGTAAAAATGGACTTGCGTATTTCTATTTATTGCGATACTTTATCTGTTATTTTCCAAGGCAGTAAAGTTATAATTACACATGAAGAATGAATATTATTATCAATATGGTCATAACAGTTTTTAATAATTTTTAAACCTTTATAATTAAATCCTCTAAAGTAAGTCTTTAGAGGATTATTAATGTTGTAAATGCTTAACTTATAGTATTATATTATCTATGCCAATGCTGTGATCGGGTAATGGAATTTCGATCTTTCTAGTGTAACAACACTCATTTGTATTCTATCGCACGTATCGTGATGCAACGTTGTACGAAAGCAGACGTATGTATAGCAATAAGTAGAGTTTCGAGGAACATTTTGAAACGTACATGAAAAGTCTCTGGACCATTACAACTAAACAATTGATTTAAGTCTCTGAACTTCATACTTAAACTCGCCTTTGCAGAATCCGTCTAGGTTAATGGAACCAAGGGTTACTTAACACTTTATAATAAAATTACATTTAAGTTTTGTAACCCCGACTCATTTTGTATTCGAACCCCATAAATTTTAAATTTGACACAGTGTATTTTGCTAGTCAAGCCATTTCATTTAATACTCTTCTCATTGAGGGATTTGTGAAATATTCGAAATCGGTTCTTTAATCGTTCCAACCAAAAAACGTCCACAAAAAGACAGCCATGGATATCAAACTTATAACACCATTCTTCATTTGTTCGGGGATTAGAGAGAAGATGAAGTATATACGAGTTTATTAAAATAATTACTCCTTACCGCTAGCTGCTTCGATGTTAGCAAAGGCGAAACCCTTGCTGAACCTCACTTTAGTGATAGGTGTACTTGTATCCAGCACTAGGTTTCTTGATGCGTCTTTTTGTCCACAACAGGCATGAGCAAAAGATGTACTCGCGCTGTGGGTGTTCACTCTTTCGTAGTATACCTGTTTAAATAAATGAATAATGTGATAAATGCATAGAAGACTGCCCTGAAGTTATCAATCTTTAATGCTCCAGCAGTTCTTATTTAATTGACAAAGACAGATCAACGACCGTGTCGATCCAGTCGAAATTTTTCAACGAACGTTGCACCTAAACAAAATAATTAATTTCTTGGATATTTCTAAAATTCTGTGTATTCAGCTACAAGTATTACATTTTAAATACTCTGGGGCAATGCAGCTACGAGAAATTTAATCAAAGTTAGACGTATTGTTAATGTATATCTGATTTATATTTTATAATGATGTAAAGGTATAAATATTTATCTATATAGAACATTTTCTGCAAATTTATTCAGGTTTAGCTAAGTAATATTTTATTGACACACGTTTCGTTTATAAAAGACGAAATAACAATTATAAGCTTCCAATACATATCACCTAAGCTGGCTTTTGTTAGCGTAGCACCATAATAGATACGAGTACTACTCGTACATGATGTTATTCCAACTTATTTTTCTATATAAAATATTACCGACCGATATTTTTACAAAAAGGAACAACAAATACAAATATTGAAAGCAATAACATTATTATTTACAAGTTTATGGATATATTATATAGGATATATTTACACACATAAAGGATATATTAATATAGACATTTTATAGTTAAACTACTAGCATAGTATTATGTTATCTGGGATAATACTATTATATATTGAGACTACTATATACTGAGATAACACTTTGTTATGGCGCTGCAATTTGCTGAGTGTAGGGATAATAAATCACACACTAAATATTGCGTGTACGAACAGGTAGAGCCATAGAACTACCGACGTACATGGTTGTAACTGTACATTAATATGCATGAACTGTGGTACAGGTGACTTACTACAGTCGGTTACCGTTTTGTAAAATATTAGCTCTGAACGATGGCCTAGAACAGGGAAAATAAAATGTAGTATAGGTTTGCGTGTATTTTGATTTTTGATTTATTTATCTATTTAAACATTCTATAGCGAACTAATAATAAAACACATATATAGTCGCGTGTTTTAGCTAAAGAATTCATAAAAAAATTGTTTACTTTTGATTGATGTTATAACAATCGTTTACCCAAAGATTTCTCAAATTCAATGTTTCATGTCAATAAAATTATCATAAGCCACGTTTTTAAGAAAAATGTTTTTACACGTTTTACACAAAAAGATACTGAATACACTCTGTTAGTGATTTTGTAACAGATACATTTTAGCGGTCGCCTTAGAGAAGATATCAAAACTTTTTGATTGTACTTATAACAAGAAAAGAATTTAGAAACTTTTCAATCTCATGTTCATGAGGAGTAGCTACAGATTTCAATATACTAGAGATATACACCATTTATATATTCATAATTCATACCCATTTCGCACTATGCTCTGAAACTAAATTGGGAAACACATTTCAATATTCAAATAATGGTTCACACGTTCTCATTTCTCATGTATACTTTTTGTTCCAATCATATGAAAAACTGAAGCATTTACCTTTTCATTTATATTTTTATCGCGTAAAGCTACCATATTTTTCGCAAAAAATTTATTCTCCTAACCCTTTGTGTTACGTGATCATATTTTTTATTTCTTACCTCAATTATACCAGTTCATTATTTTAGCTTTTGGCATTTAGAATTTATTTAGATTATTCTTAAAATACTTTAAGCGCTACAGGAAAACCGTAGTATAATAAAATGTAGCTGAGCATGAATAATGAAATTTCCCTGTAACTAATTTCGTATAAAAATCGGGCTCAAATTCTTTATCCCGTGAGGTATTCCGAAGCCGGTGTGGGGTGAAGGATTAGCATTTCAAAAGGGGTTGGAAGTAACTTATCCTTGTACATCAGCAATAATCTATACTATTGAAATTGGCTGTATTTGACTCTATTTATAGTGAGGTGGACGTTTTGAGTTGGATTTTGGTGTGATAATAACGTTAAAATTCATTTTTTTTATTATCGATAAACAAATTAGTATTTAAAACTTAATATTCAACAAAATAATATACGATAGGTTATTAATATTCTGTTTTGAATATTATTTTTTAAATATAATTACGTCGCGGCAAAAAAAATATCTTACCTGTGTTGTGGTATATGCATCGCCATTCCTATATCTGGTGACCTGTCTCTTGCGTCGCACATAGTGGTAACAAATGGCTTTCCACCTGTTACAGAAAAACCATTTTGTTAGCATATAAATTATTGTTGCATATATTTTAATTTTTAGATGATAATTTAAACGCTTATATGATATTTGTAACAATCATAGCTCGTATTCTGTTTTAAGAATTAGTTCATTTAGAAGTAAATTAAGCATTTAGAGTAACAAAAAATTAAACCGCTTTAAAATTGTCAGATCTAGACCAAATTGTATGCACCAGTTTTCAAATAAAAAAAGTTCAACTAATACTAAAATCGGTTCAATCAGTATAAATATGACGTAAGAAACACAAAGACATACAGTCGAATTGAAATCCTAATTTTTTTAAGTCAGTTAAAGACTAGGTCGTATCCTATAAGATGATGGTTACTGCAGGATAGATTTTAAAACACTCTTGTTAATAAATATTGTTGAAAATACACATATAAATACAGATACATAATAAAAATATCATGAACATAGCACTATATATATTTTTAAGTATATTTTATAGAGAACAAACCGTCATCCTCTCCCGCTATAGTCACTGCTATATTTTCACTATATTTCATTACAACATAATAATTCATACATTCTAGTGAAGAATACATTATAGAAGTTTTTTTAATACACAAAATTATTGCTCTTGCTAGAAATCTCTAACAAATTGGTGTACTTTAGCAGAGGTTCAAACAATTCAAAGTACAAAGCAATGCTTCTGAAATTAAATCCGCTTACATTAAGAGCGTCACAATGATTTGCTTCTGTCCAACACGATGTCTCTCATATTATACCTATACGTTTTTGAATGAAAACAACATTTTAATTTATCAGTATTTTCACTTAGCTTTTAGTGTTTTCATTCAATTGTTTTCCAGAATTTAGCTTCAGTGTGTATTAACGATTTATTTTAAAGCATTTTTAACTACTTGATATTGCAAATAAAGGAACCGATTTATTTTAACAGCAAAATATTAACTTGCAACGCCGAATTCCGTATATTTATTTTACAAGCGGAATCAATTTAGCGGTAAAAACTAAAAAGTTGCGAGAGCAAAACGCTGGGAATTTTCCGATTTTTATTTCATTTCGTTCAATTAAATGTTTCCTGAAAGGGCAAAACTTAAGAGACGTGCTTGTCCAGGCCCAACTAGGTAGTTTCATTAGCCGCAGTCAAGAACCCTACACGTAAAAGGCGGGCTAATTTAATGGTTCAGCGAACTGCGACTGCGAGTTTTAAACTAATAAAGCAAAAACTATTGTGTTCCACCCTAAACTTTTATAGGCTACGGAATTTAGCCAATGTTTGGCGAATGTTCCTAGTACTTTATTACATATGCGACTCTTGTAAATGTTGTACTGTAAACATTCTCAAATACGTACCATTTACGATGGAGTTCCCACGCGCAGCTTATTTTATTTAATCGTATTACAGTATTAGGTTTGACACGCGGCTTATAAATTTACATGGAATATTTAATGTACAAGAAAAGCAGTGAAAGTTATATTCTAAATTTAAGCTTAAGAAAAGAACAGTTTTGAAATCAACTATTTTAAATTCATATCTCAATTTTGTATTTTGTTATTTACATATTGTATTCTACAGTACAGTATTTATTAAAATAAATTATGCAAATGACTTATTAAATAAATAAGCGTTCGTCGCAATTTTGTAAACATAGAGTTTATGTAAATTTGAATACTTATCGCAGCTAATATTCCCCAACAAAGGCGAGGGAATTTCAGTGAATTTTCATTCATTTGAAAGGTTAAGGCGAAACAGTTGAAGTATGGCTTGGAATGGTGCCAAAGTTTATAACTAGACACGAATTCAAGAACTTCGTAGTTGAACCGCTTGAATTCAAGGGTCAAATACTTATTTGAATTGTTTCATCGCGACTGGTCGAGATTGGAAGATTAATTCGTTTGTTCAAACCAGATTATTCCGGATTTTAAGCTGGTCTGCGAGAAAATATAATTCGAATTGTTAGCTTGACATCGCTATGATTTGAATCGTTAAAGGTTAAAAATGGTTTTTGTTATTTAAACACTCCTTAATTTGTTTACTTAGTTGTATGTTTTAAAAAATCTTACAAGTTCCATGCTGGTACCAAATTAACTGTTCACAAACACTCTTCATGATGAAGACTATATCGAAGGTTAGGAGATGGAGGAAAACCTGGCAGTACTAGCGTTAAGATAGGTGAATCAAAGGCAAAGCAAGACAATTATTCTTACCATACTCTCGGAGTAGCAGTTCTCATAGAGTGTACTCTAGCAGACACTGCGGCCACATCCACGCGCCTTGCTAGTTGTATTCTGGCTGTACTGTGGTAGCATTCTACCAAATACACTAAATAGAGGAGTAGCACGAATGCAATGGGTATATACGCGTAGCCCACGTCGCAGGGTGACTCGCGAACTGTCTGCTTTATTGGATACCTGAGGGATTCAAGGTTGTAAATATTTTGCTATTAATAAAATGTGGCTCATAGGTTTCATTTTGATATGAGAAACGGATATTAACTGTACATGAAGTATTTATTGCTATCATTACGCACATTCATACATCTGTAGTTAATTAGTTAAACAAGAGAAAAACAATAATTTCTGTAATATGAAATTGTATTATTTAAACCAAAGACATATAATAAACATACTTAGTAAGATCAATAAGTTGTCTATCGATTTCTGCGGTATTGCACCAGGCGACGGACGCGAGGCAGCCGGCAATCATCAGCGTGAGGAGGAAGCATTTCCAATTGCCCTCCCTCCGAAGTACTCCGCCGAGACTCTGCTGTCTTGGGCGCTGTGAGAGATACTTAAATGAGCTAACAATTCAAAGAAAAGTTGCATTATGCTGAATTATGTAAATATCAAATGCATATCAAATGACAGAGAAAATTGGTTAGTGTTGCTAGTCTCAAATGGGTGCAGCGAGTGTGTTATAAGAGTTATACCACTGAATATACAATACACTGGTATAGGAATAAGATCGACTCTTTTCAAGGATTTCAATATACGTGTCACTACATTATACCTATTTGGCATTCGTAATCTAAAGTATAAAGTACCTGTTCTGTATCAAGAATAATAAAAAATTCCCATTATTACCCACATAAAGATGTGACTTAAAAATGTGAATCGATTTATCGTGACGGGTTTTTAATTATGCATAGTAACTAGTTGTCGTTTCTTTTCTATTCTTAGGGTGTTATTTTTTTTAAGTACACAAGAATGGCATAAAACAATTTTAATAAAATAATTTATTCATTAAGTTAATAAAGTAACTTATACAATTAATTTAGTAAAGCTTAGAACAAGGATTTCTCAATTTATACAAAACAGGATAAAATATATGATAACGTGGAAAACAAAAGCGACTATACAACGACGAAAGCTTGATAAGCCTAGTTAGACAATAATGTAATGACCTAACAAGACGCTTAACTCGGTACATTAGTATTAAACGGAGGAATTGCTACAATAAATCACTGTTAGATTATGTGGGGACCATTACTTCTATACTTCAGGTTGTTGGTACCTACTATAGAAATTCGATTAACGAGTAAAGAGATTGGATTTAAAATACCCATGCTCTAACAAAGCAGCTAATTCAATTACAAATTCAATAACGAAAATAACATTGACCTACTTTCGACGCAATTTTGTTTGACGAATATACTTCCAATCATAAAATATATATCAATACGCTACGAATTATTAGCAGAAAGCGAATGAAATATATGAAGGGTTTCTAAATAAATATTTGACAAACACACAGCCCGAAAACTGTTTGCCCAATTTAATGAACATGTTGACACAACAGAAAAATACAATTACAAGGTCTCTATTTACATTGCTTTAATATGTTTTCCGCCCTCTTTCGATAAGATGAAATTCTGTGTCCCATTTATTTATTAGAAGCAATTTCGTCTGTAATTTGTTACGATTTATTTTTTGTATAGAACGAAAATCTATATAATATAATTATTTATACCTACACTTAACAAAACTAACATTAGAACTATATATGAATAAAAACTTTATTAACAAATATTATACTGTAATATTCGCGTTAGCAAAGTTTCTTAACAGATGTTCCAAACAAGATATCATTTATTCATTGTTATTTCGGTATAGGAAGCGACTATAAACATAGCGTATGGTATTGAGAGAAAGCTCGTAACCAAAGTTTAGGAAAGTTAGATTAGATTTGCCCTCAACAAGAATGATATATACGAAAACCAAATAGTGAAAACTCCTACAACAAAACAAATGAGAAAACTGATTAAAAATTGTAAAATATAGTTCAAAAATTAATGGAATTTTCAAGCATATTTTTTTTATTTCCAAAGGGAATGCCTGAAACTCATTAAATAGACACGAGAGTGCCTGCCATTGTAAAAGCTGTAGATTTTCCGGAGTAATGCACACAATGGGTTCATTTCGTCATTACCTTACATAAATTAACATTGTGTGAACCCAATCGTGTATTGTGCGTTTAATTTTTTTACCGGCGCCTCAGAAACTATGTATATTATAAATATAAATATGATTATTTTCCTGTTACAGTGGCCGTAGAGCTGATGGTTCACCTGGTGGTAAGCAATACCACCAACACTGAACATTTGCAGAATGAAGAAGAAGTCATTGAATGCGTCGGTATGAAATTTATTGTCTACAAATTGGAGGTTATAGCATAAGAAACATTTTTTTTATCCTTCCGTTTATAGGGAAAATCAACTGTTTTCTCGAAACACGCAATTTTCATTAATTAGAAAAATAACACTTATTATTTGTATTTAACGCAAAGAAATAAATTTCAAATAAATCAGCGTAAAAATAACTTTTATACGAGCATATAATAACAGAGGCATTTGAGTGAAATTAACATGACGTACCTTAACAATCCATACCAGGAAAAAGGCTAAAACAATATTAATGACATTTTACCATTGTTTTCATCCTATCGAATTGCTTTTTACTTTGAGAATTTATTATATTTCTATGACATTTCGCTGTGAACAGTGAAAACTTCCCGCCAATCTGTTGTTTTTTTTTTTTATCTGACCACAGTTATTTATCGAATCAGGGTAAATATTTAAATATCGAACATAATGCAGACGACTTCGAAATTAAAAATAAATTGTCGATGTTATATGACAGTATGACAAGAAACGCTAATTACACAGAAGGTAATAACACCAAAAGCTGTTTTCTACACAAGGTAGGTAGTAGGTACTAAAGCCTGTATATTATACATGTAACACGCCCTAAAGCTCGGCACGTAAACATTACACGCAATTTCAGTCTCGCTAGAATGTTTACATCGCTTTTGTTCCGAAAATAACTCGGATATATTGTTTCAAAATTAAACACAAATTGAATTTTTAACCTTTTATAACTGAGACAATATAATTACATTTACAAGCAGGGGTACAAAAGTGAACAGGAATTTTTAATATGCATAATATATAAACTTAACTGTTCTATTAAAAATGTTTGCTGCTACATAAATTATAATTTAGTAAAAGATTTTAATTGACGTTTTTTAATAAAAAATAATACAACTAAAAATATTTTCCTTTTTTCCTAGGTACTTAATAAGCTAATTTGGTTTCAATAATCCTATACTTAAATCGAAACTTCGTGAAATCTTATAGAAACTTCTTCATAACCTTCCATTATGCTGGCATGAAAACAGTATTTAGGCATAGTAACATTTTATAATTATGATTTAATTTTATTGTCTCTGTAAATATATGAAAAAAAAAAAACATTTAAAATCAACTGAAAATAAAAACTTTAAATATTCATGACATTTCGTAAAACAAGATAAGTTTAAATATTGAAACAAGCAATTCTAAAGCTTAAGCACACTTCATTTCCAAGCCAGCAAAGTCAACTCCTAATAATTAATTAATGATCGAATTAACTCTAGCTTGAAACAAGCAAAAGTGAGTGAAGTTAAATTGTTGAATCAATTCCTTGTCTGATACAACTTCTAGCGTTTGACGCGAGAGAAATTCGAACATCAATCTTAGCAGATAATTACCCGCTTCAAATAATCAAACTTGGGGTTTGCGAAAATGAAATTATAATGAGCGAATTATTTATATTTTAGTTAATCTGAATATGTGTTAAATGTATTACTACATATTTTAATAAATATATAATTATGATTGTACAGAAGGATGACTTGGTAAATGGTAGAAACAGATTCAGAATTACATTTGTCATTCCTCAAATAATGTAACAATTAATAAGTAACAACCAACACGTGTAAAAGTTTCCAAGCAGACTCGTTGGTGATAAATGACAGGTTTTCTGTCAATTTGGAATCCAGTAGACATCAATAATAAGGACTTTCATCTCTCTGACGATGGCAACATTCTTAAATCTAAAAGATTCCATACCGAAACACTAGATTTTTTTATGTCAACGACCTTATTCCATGTAGGCAATAAAGTTAAATGGCATCATCTACGACGCCATTGTTATATATGTAAGCATATTTTATAAGGATTTGTACAGTGTGGTAGCTTCGTGAACTGAGAAATTTCTGATATTATATATTTTTATTGGGTTTATCTTACGTTTCATTGTAATAATTTTCATGTATGTTCAAAAATCACATTTCAACATATGTAATATCTAAATCCTCGTAGTTTTTAAATTTTTACTTCTGGTGTGATTTTTTCCAAAAATATCTTACGTAAATATGTGTGCATTTTCCACGAACCGTCCAAAGTTTGCAATAGCATATCAGATTACGAACAAAATTCATAGCCAAGTTTAATAAGCTGCCTGGCACAGTACTTATGTTCTTATCAACGCTATCACAGAAGTGCTTTTTATATCGGCGTGTTTCTTTGTGTAAGGAAGCTTTGGAGATAACTCGTACTCTCACTTCATTGAAGGTTTTTCATTTCTAATTAATTAATTCTAACTTTGAAATTACACTTACGATTTTTAACTTTTTTCTGTTACTAAAGCAGATTTGGTCTAATACTTAATTCATTTTTATAATAGTTTTATGTATTGTATAGATTTTTCTTTTTGCTCTTTCCGGCAAATTAGGTTACTTTTTTAGACATTAAAATTAACTATATTATTGTTATTACCATTTAGTATATATTCTAAAAAAAAACTGCAAGTAAATGAATAAACATCTTGGAATAATATCAACATTGCAAATGTTAAAGCTATGCGTAAAACAAGCGGATATAATTCTCTGGGATGCTTTACAGCCGTAAAATAGCATTTTTCAGATATATTTCAACTATGTTGCAAAAATTAATGGACTGATTTAGAGTTAGCTCAAAATTGTACCTAAATTCTAGAGCTTTTGGTTTTTTAAATATTCACATTTTAGGTATTATGTTTCGAAAAGGAGTAGAGATTTAGATTTAATACACATTTAAAAATGGTCCTTAATATACCCTGGTTAATTAATTTTAAATGTGTTCAAAAAGTCTGCACTCATTCGGCCCTTAATATTATCGCTCATAATTTAGCGTCGTATCGGCCACCCCATTCATGTCAGGGGCACCAATTATAGTTTGCTTATGAAACTGGCAGGTGAATACTAAACAGAACAATAATTGGATTTGCTAGCTAGATGTATTCGAACTAGAATGTTCGATAGCCAGACGCTACTTTATGTGGGTGTTAATTAACTTTGATTAGGAAAGTAATCAGCAAGCAGTGGTGGCTCAGTGGTGAGAACCTCGGACTTCGGAATCGATAAGTCGGGGTTCGAGACCGGGCGAGCGTGCAGGAAATAAATTGATTTTTCAATTTATCTGCGCATGTGGATAACATCACCACTGCTTAAACGGTGAAGGAAAACATCGTGAGGAAACCGGCATGTCCAAGAATTAAAAGTTCGACGACATGTGACATCTGCCAACCCGCACTTGGCCAGCGTGGTGGATTATGGCCTGAACCCTCATAGGAGGCCTGTGTCCCAGCAGTGGGAACATATATGGGCTGATGATGATGAGGAAAGTAATCATTCGGGAGTTGTACCAATTTCGAATGCTGCCGATGCTGCCGATGAGGAAGTATGGTTTGTGATTAGTTTAATTTATCATTAGAAATTATAACTCGACTTATTTGTACAACGATTTTATTTTGTAATCAGTATTAGGATTTGTACTTAAGATTGCTTCCTAAATAAAAATTTTAATATTCAATTTATAAATGTTCGACTTTTCTACAATTTGCAACGCGTTAACAACGTCCGTTAATCCTTTAATAGTTCCTTAAGGGCTCTTTGATCTAAAAGCGTGTTTTATAATGCTTAAAGTATATAATCCACTGCAGAAAAACAACTGCAAAATGTATGACATGTTTCAGGATATGTGCTTATTGAAGGATTTGATTCGATCTGAAATCCACGAAAATATTAACATTTCTTTTGACGATTAAGAACCATGCTAAAGCAAGTGCAATTATTCCAATTATTCAATAATTTATTTTTGAAGCTTCATAGTAATTTAATAGTAATTATTTTTTTAGCACAACCGATGATTTTTAGTAAATCACTAATATTATACTAGTATTCTTATTTATAAACATTATATTTTCGCATGTGTGCGTACGATTCTGTAGAATATTGTAAATGTGTGCCTGCGCCATTCTATCTCTTGTAGTCACAACAAGAACAAGTCTTCCTAATTACTACAACCGTCTATCACTATTCTCATCGTCCCTAAACTTTGTTTGAGCTATAGCAATTACAACTAAAATTGAAGCTAAAATATAATTAAGATATAGTTTTGGTCACTCGCATACATTTGAACAAGAACGTGTGGCAGCTTAAAGAGTTCTCCTTATGTCATATCACGTATGCTGAATGTTATTGGGGGAGAGAAAGGTCATATGGATTTAAAGTCCCAAATAAATATCCAAAATCTGGAATGTCGTGTTTCTTATAACAAGAGTTAATTATCTTAGTATACATGTAAATTTATGTTCTGTTGAAATTTATGATATTTAAATGATATCGAATAAAAATTAAGAACAAAATTGGCGAGTAAAAATTAAATAGTAACGTATATTGTTATCAAAAATTTAGTTTGATACCTGGTAGAGATCTCGTCTTCTGAGTTGTAAGGTCAGATTTAGTAGTTCACACTTACCTTACCCCAAAGGATAAGTTTTGTTTTTTTTTTTATTTTATGTATACAAGCTAAAAAAAATGTACGCATTTTTAACTTTTTTTCATTGTAAATCTCTTATATGTGCGCATATGAAATAGATCTGAATATGCTTAGTATTTTAATTCAAAACATATAACAACAAAACACTGTAATAGAAAAGAGCATATCTTTGCCAGAGAAAATATTTTTTTCCAAGACTTCAGCACAAACCTATTGAAATTAAAAAATCATCCAAATTTCAATTGGAAAGATGGTTTGAGGTTTTTTCACTGGGAACCTTTTATTAAGAATTTAAGACTCTATGTCAAAAAAAAGCAAAGATTAGATGTCACTATCACCCAACATGCCAAAATACTCTGCAGACCAACCGGGAAGAAAAAGGTGGAGGTAGTCCACAAATAAAAATATTGTATCACCGTCAAGTCGTATAAAATACACGCTCACTGAGAAGTATTCCAAACGTCACTTTAAATCTTATACCTTTAAACGAGCAATTCTTGTATATATATATATATATATATATATATATAATTGGAATCTCGGAATCGGCTCCAACGATTTTCATGAAATTTAGTATGCAGGGGGTTTCGGGGGCGATAAATCGATCTAGCTAGGAAGTAGTTTTATTCGTGTTTTTTTTTTATTGGTGTTGTTTTCTATTGGTGAATAATAATACTATTTTGCTTCGTAGATAGCTGGACAACTGAAATAATGTCATATTCGTGTTTTATTCGTGTTTTTTTTCCTGACGTCTATTGGTGAATAATAATACTATTTTGCTTCGTAGATAGCTGGACAACTGAAATAACACAAAGGCACTTCTTATACCGATATTCCTACGGGATACGGTTACGCAGCACGCTTACGCGGTTACAGCTAGTAATATAATAATCAAATCACGTTCAAAGTCAAAAAGTAAAAGTTCAAAGTCAAAAAGTAAAAGTAAAAGTCTTTTGTTTCTAAATGTGTAATACTCGCGTTAAATCACCAAGAAAAGTATTTCATTGCTTTCCTAACGAAAATTAAATATCCATGCATGAAGGCTAAAGCTTTGACACAACAAATTGTAGTCCGAATAGTAATCCTGTTGAGACGAGATTTGTTCATCTTTACACGTGTTGAACTAAACCATGTATATGCGTATTATATTTCTAGTTACTGGTTTATTTATGTAGAAATATTGTTATACGTGTGAGTAAAAATAAAAAAAACATATTTTTATGTTATTTCTACACAAACAACTGATTTGTAAAATAAAATAAATAACAGCTGTAAAAATACTTCATTATTTATGTTTCTATCTATTGTTCTATAAGTAGTAATATTAATATTGGCAGAATCCGTCCTTGGTCTGAACAGGAGTTGCCACTTAAGAAAGGCAAGGATATAATCTGTTTGAATTATTCTTTGACAATAAAAAAAATGTTACACAGAGGTTTCATGAAACCTCCATTTTGTAAAACACGTGTAACATACCGCTGATACACGGCTCACAATCAATCACAAAGCTTTCAAAGTGATATATCGCTCACGTAAGTAGCAAATTTTATCCATATACCTTATAGTGTCCATTTTTACACGACTGCTGAAAATATGGTAATGTTTTCACGTGCTATGCATGCGTTTTTTAACAATAATTCTAAATGTCTGTGCTGACATGCTGTTAATACAATTCTTACATTATGCATTATTATTAGACAATAGCTAAATGTTGTTTTTATTTCCATCATATTGTGACGTATTGTATTCGGGATAGTCTCTCATTTTAAATCAATAATCAATTTTTTATTTTATGTGTACGACGAAGGTTCTCAATTCGTACTGCTTTTTATTTAATATGATTTTTTAATAATTTTTTTTTTTTGCTTTTACAAACACAAATAATTTGAACTTCATGCAAACTCATAAATTATTTTTTTGCATATTTTATAACGATTTCAATGGACACTTCTCTTCGTCTTGACTTTTATTTCAAACAGTATTTTTGTTGAATGAAACTAGTTTGTAAGTATTTTATTTAAAAAATATATACAGTAAGATATAAGAGAAGACGTTATAGGTGACATATATTCCGCCTACGTTGTAATTCTGTTTGATAAAAAGAAGGCGTTGGTTTAGAGCGAGTAGTAAGTAGGTTTAGAGATATTAAATAAAAGTATGTGTTTTTTCTTTTCAATAAATTAAATAAAAGTAATTACGTAATACGTACCTTAGTTTCACGTACTTTTGACATTGGCTGTTTTAAAAACCTAGTAGGTATATTTTACTGAAGTTTCGTGACAAATAGCGTAAAAAATCAATTGAATATCGATTATTTTTCGTATTTAATGTAATGAAGTCTTCAGTAAAAATAATACAGCTATTAACCTATCTCACGTTATATTAATAAAAGACCTCTTCTGCGCTACGTAATTAGAGGATTGGGTTTAGGACATCTTTATAGCAGCTATTTATAAAAGAACCAGCATTTCATTTCAAAGTATATAACGACGAGAGCTTAAGCTCTCACAGCGAAAAGCTGACAATAACAATTTATAATTATTCATATCAACCACGCGGTCCCGGTTTCACAAGGGTTTTAATAATGTTTTCATTTATTTCATTTATTTTAAAATGAAACTTATCCTGATCGTAAGATAATTATTTTTAACAACAAACTGCCTTCAAAATTGTCAGTACTTGTCCAATTTAAATGGGGTCTCTCGGGAAGCTCACTGCTTTCAAATAAAAAAGCATCATCAAAATCGGTTCACCCAGCAAATAGTTGTGAGGTAACAAACTCAAAAATAAATAAAGTCCAATCGAGAGTCTCCTCCACTAAAGTGGGTTAATAGACAGAAAAATAAGATAATAATTATCTAATTTGGTGCAATCCTTCGGAAATATAAAGATGTATATAAATTGCCTTTATAAGAAACAAAAATAAATTATTAATACACTTTTTATAAAGGTTCTCAAAAAGCAGATCGAATCCTTTTGTTTTGAGATTTAAGTTTGAAGGCCGAGATAAAGTCATTGAGAGAGAGACCTTAAATCTAAAGAAACTTATCGTGTGCCATTACTCATTACAGAGTTGATGTTGGCTAAAAGGGCATACGTTTTAATTGTTAAGCTTTTGTAAAATATTTATAAGAGATGCAATATCCGATTGGGGAAAACACTGCAGGTAGACTGGAAATGAACAGGAATTGTCGATAATAATAATCATTTACTTATTATTATTGACATATTAACTTATTCTTTTGTTTTTAAATATGTTTTAGTATCCGGATGGGTTTATTCCTACCTTTCATAAATTGCAAATGCAATTAGGTAATTTTATAAGTAACTAGCTGCGCCCCGCGTAAGTCTGTATCCCGTAGGAATATCGAGATTATTAGTTGCCTTTGTGTTATTCGAGTTGTCCAGCTATCTACGTACCAAATTTCATTGCAATCGGTTCAGTAGTTTTTGCGTGAAAGAGTAACAACACATACATCGATTCTCACAAACTTACGCATTTATAATATTCGTAGGATAGGATAGGATAGGATAGGATAGGATAGGATTGGATGTAAATTGTAATAGCCTTAGGTAATTTTATATGTAATGAAATGAAATGGATAATTTACCACATTCTTTTGAACTCTTAATTAATACGTTGGTTTATAACATGAATTATTATTAATTACTGATCATTTAATATTAACTAGGAGAAGCCGAAGAGGGTTAGCCGATCGGAAGGTATTTTGATTAATTATTCAAGTCTCTTTACTGGTCAAAATATCCTTTGAACTTTTTACTATCAAAGACACATTTCCGCTCCGTTACGTCTTATGAAATTGTCATAAAATTTTTGAGAATCTTATTTTTATCTTATTTTATCAAAAAAATAATTTTATATTAAGAATCCATCTTCAAAATGTAACGACTTTTTAATAGATTTTAAGTAAGATTTATACATTACTAGCTGCACGTGCCGGCTCCGCCCGGGTAGTCATGCATCGTAATTGAAATAATATAAACTATCCTATCTCTCAAGTTGGATCGAACTGCACATGGTGTGCGAATTTTATTATAATCGGTTAAGTGGTTTAGGAGTCCATTGAGGACAAACATTGTGACACGAGATTTATATATATTAAGATTTATTATACACACGACGACAATTCAAATAGTTTCCTGCTACAAGCAGACTGATATAACTTTTCTTGACTGGAATACTGAAATTGTAAAATCTACCTCTACCACAAAAAATAAATCGCATTTTAGTTCCTTTAAAAAGACTTGTCTGCCATGTGGTACTTTTAATTTGGTATAGTTCTGTTGGTTGAAGGTGGTTATTTTTTTTAATTTTTGGCGGTTTGGTAAAAATATTTATTTTACCATATTTTTTTTCTCTTTATCATCCGACTTATAGTAATAAAATAATATACACACTATATAAATGTGTGCGCGTATGAATCTTCCTTAGACTTCTAAGCTACTACAAATATTTGGTTAAACTGGACCAGCGAATTAAAAATTTATATAATCGCATGAAAACACGAGACAATTTCGATACAAAATATTTGTTTATTTTGTATTTAATTTTAATTCAAAATCTATTGCACTACACCATATCAGAAATTTAATATTATTGAATGTAAATCCGAAGATACATTTTGTAATAAGTCTGAAGATTGATCATCAAAGCAACACTGATTATACCTCAACTTCCCTCATTTAATCGGGTAAAGGTGACGTAATCTATTTTGATAACTTAATACAGTATGTTCCAGAAATAGTTGTGAAGTCGCTACGAGGATAGACGAGTTTATATTCTCATTTCTCTATACTCGTTGTATGTATGTTTAATTATTTTTAACAAAAAACTAATCCGCTATCAAATTGTTTGAACTAGACCACCACATAGAAGGCACCATCTTTTAAATAAAAAAAGAATCTTCAATATTGGTTCACCCGCTTAAAACTTATAAGGTAACTAAGAAAAAAAAATACAGTCAAATTGATAGCTTTCTTTTTTTAAGTCAGTTGAAAATACTAGCTTTCCACCCGCGACTTCGCCCGCGTAGTCAAGCAAAAAAAAAAAACTATGTCAGGGTTTTACCTGCTTAGCTCCCGTTCTGTGGGATGTAGGGAACGTAAACTATTCTATGTCTCGGATCTACAACTCTTTTGCCAAATTACATTCAAATCGATTTATAGGTTTAGGCGCGAAAAAGAAACCGAATGACAGTGTTAGTCTCGTATTTGCGACGTTAGTTATTTCGTATTTCTTTTCCGCTAATTGAAGAAATATTAAATTATGTTGTTTATATTTGGTAAGTACACGATTCAATACAGAGCGTTTGGTGAAATATTATTACATGAGTAGCTATCGCTTTTTAACTTTTGAAAGTATGGACGTAAAACCATCCAGACCCATTAATTTAATTTTAACAATATAAAAATAAAAGAATTCCTAAAACACGGTCAAGATTAAAAAGTATAAAGTTAATTCTACACTTTTAGATTATAAGAAAATAGAAATAAATAACAGCTATCTATTATTTATAAATATCCCTTATTTTATATATTCCGTGTTTAATTAAACAGACTTAATTGCTACAGCAAGTACAAGAATGTCATCTAAAAAATAGCGTCACGCAGAGAGGGTGTATTTGGATCGATATTGAATGAATAAATAACAAACCCCTGTTTGTTTTAGACTCTTTTCCGACCTTTCCGCTATGGGAACTCCTATCTCGATGTATACAGGGTGGGCACGACTGTGACGTTATTGAAAACGTAGTTTAATCACACTTCAAAAACATTTCGAAATACCATATCAGAATAAATCAAATGTTGTTCTAATCGAGTTTCTGTTTTAGTAGTGTTGATAGATATAGTTGGATAGGAAATAAAAACTTTAAAATAATTTAAGTGCAATAAAAAACAATCGCAATAACATTGATTATAGACACCAAGATAAATTATAGCCACTGGCCAAGATTATTTTTTGTATAACTTTTATGTCATATGCAATGTAGTTAAATCTAAGACACGTGATAAATTTTGATGACGTGGAAAACGTAAGGGTTTATTAATTGATAAGTTTGTAATTTTACGGTGCATTTGAACACCATGTATAAACTTTTTATAGTTCTATGTAGCTACATATATAATATCTAGAAAGTGTTCTTATCTACAAACTATATCAGTACGATCAGATGTCGCCACATAGCGATACACTATAGGACACTATATTTACTGTAATAGTCTCAATATTGTGTATATTTTAGCTGAAATAGCAAACATTTACGTTACGTATGATTGTTCTGTTTGGAAGAAAAACATTTTATTTAATTTATTTGTACATATTTCTGAGAAAATGTCATTTACTTTAGTAGACATATACTATGAAGTCGTTTTTTATATTTATTTGTTAATTTATTAATACTTGTTTTGAAAATGATACAATAATTAAACGTTACTTAAGAATACATTGAAATAATTAGCGATCTTATCGCTATGTGGCGACATCTGATCGTACTGATATAGTTTGTAGATAAGAACACTTTCTAGATATTATATATGTAGCTACATAGAACTATAAAAAGTTTATCCAAATGACGGAGCCTGATATTTTTGTACAAAATTGATAGGTATATTTAAATCCGCATTTATTTTTTAAAGATGAAACATCTTAACTGTGCTCATTAATCAATGATAAATTTTCCCTTGGGCTAACTTTACTGCATGCTAATCGTGACTCTGGCGTAGACTTTGAAGAAATAGATGAGATTTTTTGAAGCGACGATAAATATTACGGTTTGTAAAAATCCGTTAGATAGCTAGTGGGGTAGCTTGGAGGGGAACGATAGGAAGTAAATAAAAATAAGATGGAAAAAAAATAAAAAATCGAAATAGAGCGAATAAATATTGAGATACAGTCATAGATCTTCACATTTAATGAATCATCATCGTATTTAGAGCTGTATTGAAAGCGAAAAACTAAAAGCCCAAGCTTTCATTATAACGCCATATTTTTTTTACATCTAATTTGGGTTTTATTGCCCTCAGCAACAATTCTTCTTCTTTGTCGTATCACTCTTGACAGAGCGGTCGTGGTCATCATGAGGTATCAGGGGCAGATGCAACTCGCTTCACAATGTTCCGCCATCTCTCCCTGTTCCCCGTCATTCGGCTGCATTCGTTCAGCGCACCGCCAACAGCAGCCTTAATCTGATCCGTCCACCGCATGGGTGAACGTCCACGAGCCCTCTTACCCTCCACCGCTCCCTGCACTACGAGGCGCTCTATGGAATTCTCATTACGTCGCGAAACATGGCCAAAAAACTTGAGTATACGAGATTCTACTAGGTTGGATAGACGCTGCTTGACACCCAGTTCTTGGAGAATAGATTTGTTGGTTCTAAATTCTGTCCAAGATATTCCAAGCAATCTTCTCCAGCACCACATCTCAAGAGCGTCCACCTTCTTCTTTTCAGTTTCTCGAAGAGTCCAAGTCTCTGAAGCGTAGAGGAATATAGGAAAAAATTAGGGCACGAACAGCAACAATTAGACGATAACAAGTAAAATTATCAATGGAATTTTACTCGAAAATAATGCTTGAAAAAATATACCATTTAATGTAGTGTAGGACTATATAACCTATATAAAGGAATGAAGTACTATTATTTTAATTTAGAGCGTTGTTAAAATTTCAATCCTTAAAAATCATCTTCGATTGCACCAACGTCAAAACCATACCTAAATATATACAAATAAACCTTTACCTTTATAACTCAATTTTATTTCCAGTTTGAACACATGCCCTGTGTACATGGACAAAGTGGCTGTACACGAAAATGGTGTTAGTCTCAAAGTGAGTTTAATTGATTTGTCAGCGTGTCCATCCATCGCATCGGTTCAAATGCTTTATAAACCACTAGCTTTCGCCCGCAGCTTTGTCTGCGTATTTAAAGAAAAAATCCGTTAGCTTTTCGAAGTAAAAACTATTTTTTATCCTCTCGAATTATGTTTGTACTAAATCTTCATGAAACTGTTCAGTGGTATAGGTGTGAATAAGAAACAGACAAGCAGACGAAGCTTGCATTTATAACATTATAAAATAGGGATTTATGGGAAATGGATATTCCTTTATTGTAGACACAGTAACATTCTTTGTATTGGTCCAGCAAAATGTTAAACATGCGTTTTTGCGAGTTCCATAAAGCGGAAACAGAGCTTCTTCAAAGCGTAGCCTGCACCTGGAGGAGGTTTGGAAGTCTTTCAAAATAAATAACTGCGAGCGTTAGTAAACTGATGACGTCTTCAAGCGAACGACTGTATAAACGGCCAACCAGGGAACATCATTCAAAATGCTGACAATGGGGCGTCAGATTGCAATATAACAGTTTCATTTCGATTATCTAATCGTTTTTACAGCTATTATATATGTTGGAGAGTTACTGTAAATTAAATTCCATCACTATTCGAGATAAGTTTTCTGTTGGCGATCGTTATATATATCGCTTGAGAGCCAAGTACCACTTGAGGTAGAAGAGTTTGAAATGAGTGATATTGGTGAATCTTAGTTCGGCTGGTCAGACCGTACCAGTAGCCATTTCGTAGCCGTAGTCCGTTAGAATTCGCTATTTACTTTATGTAATCCGTGGATGCGCGGATGGGTGGGGGCTTAGTAAAAAGCCACAGGCCACGAATCTGATTCACACTTTGTGATACTATTTTGCGATAACTGACGATAATTGCTGATGGAAAGTCTATATGATATTGGAATTTGGTTGCTCATGCCTATGTCGGATATTGATGCTAATATTCCGACCTTCTCCGTCATATATATTATATATGTGATAGCTATTTTATATACGATATTTAACGCTGTATAAAAATTCTGAATTCTGATTTCTTTTATAAAAGCACTAAAAATCTTGAGTCCGGAATGGAACATCCCTAATACCCCATAATTCATATCATAATGCTAGCAGTTGCTACTAGCCTAGCATTTAGTGAAATTTATCGTTTATTACTGTAATCTATGTTTTATTACTGTTTAGTATTGTATTTCAGCTGTGTTGTGATACTTTAACATGATAAAATGGCTACTGCTTTGTTGATAAGAATACCTTTTTTTCTGATTTTTTATTATTATACCTAGAATGAAAATGAATAATTTTGCGTATAAATTGTCCTAGAAATTAACAAATAACACTATCACACTAATATTATAAATGCGAACGTTTGTTTGGTTGTTTGTCCGTCAATCACGTTACAATTACTGAACGAATTCTAATGAAATTTGATATACACACAGCTGAATTAGGTGATAAAACAGGAATCTTGAAACCCGGGCGAAGCCGGGACGAGGGTCTTGTTTTTAATATTTTTTCCAACTTGACAATTCGATTACTTTGTAGTGCTTTGAGTTCAGTCAGTTGGAAACCTTCAAGTTTTTTATTAAGATATTATAAAGCTGAAGAGTTTGCTGTTTGTTACTTTGAGAGCGCTAATCTCAGGAACTACTAGTCAGAACTGAACCATTTTTCAAGTCTAATAGTCTATTGATTCAGCTAGGCTATGAATAACATACCGTACGACGTAGTGTGTTTGTATGTTTGCACTTTCCATAAAAGTTTTTGTTACTAATAAACAGGAGATACAAGGATACTCCTAGGATTTCATACGCTAAGACAAACATTAGCTTATAACTATCAAGGTGGATACATAATTGCGAAGTTCCGTTGTTCGTAAGGGTACCCGAGGGAAATACGCTAACATCTCCAAGTTAGTGCCACCGCTGGGAGCCAGTCATTTGTACAAAGTTATCTGAATTTACATTTAAATTAAGTATGGATTTTTAGCTTCTACCTCGCGAAAAGGTCAGGCTCCTGCATATTTGAATGAATATTTTTCCATCTGGCATAACAGTTATGAATATATTACAAAATACATATATAGAGCATACTTATAAGCCGACGTAAAACTACGGGAGTTTAAAAAATATTCGGATGTCAAAATATTGCCATATTTCTATGACAGTCGGGTAAATGAATAGATTTCACAATTGAAAATTGCTGCTCTAAATTTTGAATGAACAAACCACGTACGTGCAACGTAGAAATATACGAAACGTGTGAAATAGTTGAAATATTCTCAGACTGTCCCTTGTGGTTTTATCAAATAAATTATTAAGCACGTCTGTCCAACCCTTTTACTAAATCGGAATATAGTCTAACAATAGATTTGTTTATGGCCATAGTATATATGTTACTGTAAAAGCTCGAATGTTTTTGAGAAAAACCTAAGATTTACAGACTCTGAATGGTAGAAGTTCGAACAGTTCTGTGATCGTACCTATCCTAAAAACATATATAAGAATTTTTTACCCTTTAAACCCTTTCTCGTTTCTCTTATCCCAGATGTACATGCTTTTAACATACAAACTAGTCAAGATTGACATGGATTGACAGCTCCATCCTGAAAAACGGTATAATGCAAACACTCCAAATGGTAGTGACGTTTGATAGATTCATTTTCCTTTTTACATATATAGTACTACGCACTTCATCATGTTCTGTTCCTCTGAGATAGGTAATATATCATTTACACTGGCGTATTCGAGCGATGACGTCGTTTCCGCAAAAGACTTTTAAGCCGAGAGCTTTATAAGTATTCCAATTTTCATTTCTTTTGTTATGCCTAAGTGCAATCAACGTCTCATTATTTTCCTTTAAGAGTCTAACGGGATGAAATTTCACTTTACACAAGAAAAACTTTTCAGATGCAATTTTATGGAACTTAACGTAATTGTCTTTATAAGGCCTTTTATTTATTAGGTCGGATTACGTTCTTGCGATTTCGTGTCGCAATTGAAAATGCATTTTTATAAATTTATTTCAACCTTACATCTAATGCTCATTAAACACCATCCCTCACTTGATTAATGTTTTGAAAAAACCGCACAATAGCATGTAGACACATTTCCTCGCAAGAAATATAATTTGCCACATCGCGTCCCTTGTAGTTCGTACCCAAGAGGGAGTCCATTAGGGGAGACTCCTTTTGTTCGTCCGTGGTAACGCTAAAAAGAACGTTTTTTCCCATTTCTAAAAGGTGTGAAAAAATGCTCGCAAAATCGAGAAAAAGCTTGCTTTTAAAGAAAACATAACATTCTAACGGATTTATTTTAAATTAATAACTCATTAATCTGTGACTAGGAAATGTTGTAGAAATACTTATGAAAACAAAGAATATTTATTTAAAATTTTGTTTTTAAATTTAAAAGAGTCACAACATAATTTTTAAAATCACACAATAAGTAAAAGCAAAAGCACTTCAGTCTTGTTACGCTGTTATCAACGTAATCTGTCACACGAAGTAGTGTTTTCTAAGCCACGAGGGTTTGACCTTCGAACGAAAGCAAACAGTGAGAATTTTCCTTTGTTCATTGAGGTTTTTGTGTCAACTTCTGAGCAGTACTTTTACAGCGATATATTCGAGTTTTGTAAGAGCCGCGGCTAATTTACTTGATTTAGTACATACCTACACACATCATAGCATAGTTCTGGAAGCTTTGCTCTTTGTAACGTTTCTGGTTTTCAAGCTCGTAATATGCGCGGAACTCGTAAGCAGATTTTGTGATTGTGAACGTAGTTTTGTCTGGCGGTTTTTGCTGCGAACAGTTTGCGATATGAAAGCGGTTTCGCTATGAATTACTGCGTTTGTTTTTAAAATTCAGATGTGTTGAAACGTACACATTGAAAAGTAGATAAACGTATTATTTTAATGTATTGAATAAACGTATGTTTTTGTTTTAAGTTTTTATACTTTTGAGATAACATTTATTTTTCGAAGCTGTGTGTTCTATCTTTAATGATATTATCTTTCTTAAACGTCGTAGGTTTTTAAGAATAAAATAACTAAAAAAGTATTTTGCAATTGTACATATTATCCAGGCCTTTGTTAACGATTTCCACTAGCAATTGCTGCTTTTCGTTTCCTTTGTATGAAATAAAACGATGTAAAAACCAATGATTTTTTGAATTTTCACTAATTGACACTAATTGAATTTTATATAATAGTATAACACATTTTTCTTTTTAATTTCCCCACCGTTTTAACACTTGATTTATTGATTGATTTTTGAGCTATCGCAATTTAAAATGACATATTAATATAACTTTAATGCATTTTAATCTTTGTATATATACCGACCCCTCGATTATTCCCTGGTATCTCTACACTTCCTTTCACACTTTCTTCTTTCTTTTCACATTAATTTACATATCTTTTCCTACCGAAGTTCGAATCAACTCGCTTTATTACAATAATATACAAGTACATTGACCTCTCAGCAATAGATAATTTCATTTTGACAAAAATAGACGACACTTCGCGTGTTCTATATAAATGAATCAATTTGAGCTTTTAACTGAAATTCTGTTAAAGGTCGATAGTCACGCATGCTGGTGACGTCACTCGTACGTACATTTATGAAAGGATCGATTAACTGCCAGTCAATAGCTAAACTTGTTGTATTATTTAATGAAGGTAAACTTGTATGGAAGATTGTCCAATACATTATAGGACTTTAAATCACGGTAAAACTTGATGGTAACCAGGTGGTTGTGTTTCATGTCTTTGTCAGATGCGTAAGCAAATGCAATCCACTGAATCCAATGAACTTTAGGATTTTTGGTATTTGCTTTGATAAATAAACTCTTCTTATGCTAGCATAGAGATTCTAGGTACATTAAATTTGATATGCATGAAAGAAGAAAAACGAAAAAACCGGTTGAGGCCTTTTTTGTAAGTTGTTGCTTGTGCTCTTGTGTGTGAATAAAAGTGTGTGTATGTCTATGTTTAATGAATTTCCAAAGAAAAGGATTTAAATGGATACTAGCAAAGTATATAATGTTTTTTATTTTTTAACACTCAAGCTAAGTATCTCTTATTGTATTGTTTTCGTTTTCTGGTGCAGATGGTGTTTATTGTACCTTGTTTGATTTCTTTTGTTATTTTAATTCAAGGAAAAACATTAAGTAACGTAATCGTAGCAAAATATATTGTATTCAATATTAAATGTATCATTTCAATTAACAATATTCCATTTGGAGTGTCAGTGGATGTTTTTTAACATCGTGCTAGATATTGAAGTTAAATGTATTTCAACATGCAAAGTAATATTATCTTCCGTTTAATTAGTTTGTTACGGCAAAAAAAATTATCTAATAAATTGACAAATTCCTCATTTTTGCATGTTACAATCATTTTCCATGTGAGATTTTAATAATGTATTTATAATATTAAAATCTTAATATATATAAATCTCGTGTCACAATGTTTGTCCTCAATGGACTCCTAAACCACTTAACCGATTATAATAAAAGTTGCACACCATGTGCAGTTCGATCCAACTTGAGAGACAGGATAGTTTAAATAATTCTAATTACGATAAATGACAACCCGGGCGGAGCCGGGGCGTGCAGCTAGTGTTACTATATATTTCAAAATGCCGTCCTTGATATGGGTAGGAGAGCGAAATAATGACGCAAAAATTTAGGTATTAGGCGATTAAAAGTTTACGTTTTGGGTTTCATTATGATGTTAAGGTATGTTAAAGTTCTTTTATGATGACGCAGAGAAATTTTATAGCGTCGATATTTTCGTAAATTTTTATCTTTTACAAATATTATAGGGAGAAAAAGTTTTGGAATTTGTAAGTTATTTGTGAGTGACGTTGCAGGGAGTAATTTCAGGAACAGATGAACCGATTTCAAAAATTGTTTAACCGTTGGATTTGTACGTGATCCTCGGGGATCTATATATGTATATAAGTTAAAATATATGTACCGTGGGTGAAGCCCGAGTGAACATCAAGTTATATAGTAAATACGTATAAACATATCCAGCACTATGAGTTGTTATGTTTGTAGTATACATAAAAATTTATAGATAATAAATAATACCGATAGTAGGAATATTTGGTATAAAAAAGATGGAACCTACATTTACGCATATGACATAGACATGGAAATACCTTTATATAGCACCAAAGCAAAAATGCAGTAAGGAGATAATCAAATCTGCTTTTTGATCTTAATTATATTTCTCTGTAAGCTCATTTTGTAAATACTCGATTACCATTTTCTTTGTTAAAAAAACTGTATTTTGTAAAAAAATGAACCTGTCCAACTTTTAACACGAAAGTCATTATGCACTTTATGCAAACCACTCGAATCAACCCCAACAAGACTGCAGATGGAATTTATATAACCAGACTACAGTTGGATCGGGCCCAAATCCCGGCCCGTACTTACGTAATGTTCCAACAAAAATCTTACCAAGTCCTCATCGTCGTCCGTGAACACGTTTGCTGCTTCCTGCGTAGTCATGTCGCCCTAGTACTTAAACCCTCAGAAAATACACCCCTCATGACTCACGCACACTAAAACACATGTTTGACACACACCAACTGCATCCAAAGTTTTTCTAAGACCCGAATATTACTAATCATTATAGTAGAATACAAAAAAAATCTTACATACAGTTTATTTCATAAAATATTAATAGGTTGAAGTTTATTTACGATTTATACATCGATTTGGTATTGGAGTACAATTAGACATCTGCACAGTTCGAAGGGAAGTAGCAAACTGCGGAGGGCGGGCGGAGAAAGCGCTGCGGCGTCTCGTTGTCATGGTTACGAAAGCTTACGAAGCTAGAAGCGACAGTGCATCAACTTTTATGCAAGGTCAGATATAATGAAACACAATCATGTAGTTCAATGGACATTTAAAATAATATTCGCTTGTTTTAAATAAAAATCGATTTGTTTTGTATACCAAATAACTGTAGACCTATTTAAATATAATTACGTTTTTCAGCAATAACATGACTCTAATTGTGTGTTATATAAGATTGATCTGACAACTAAATGAGCTTATTTAAACATACATAGAACCGATTAAACAGAATAATAGGAATGGATAAACAAAGATCACTAAGGGTATTTTAATAAATTTAAAGATTAATGTATAAAAAGGTGAGACTTCTTAACTAAAAGATATTGTTCCTTCACTGATTAAATACGATGAATATTTAGAAAGAGGTAGTCTTAAACGTTTTTAAAATAATATTAAAATTATTCAGACTGAATTGTGAAAGTAAAATAAGAATTCGCTCGCGTTTCGTCGCGTTTTTAAGAGAATAGAAAATTATTACATACAGCCCTCCTTAACCCTGAAACTTAATAATGCTTACACGTGCTGCTCGTATGCTCAGGAATTTATTTTCTTTAACATTATAATAAATGTATTTTAGATCAAGTTTTTGCCGAGATTTCATTTTTATTTTGATCATTATATATATGAATTGTATCTGGCTTGAAATGTGACTGATAATTATACAGCACAATGAGTTTTTTCCGCAGTTAGAGTTATATTTTTTACCCTTGAATTATATAATCTATTTTTTTTTACTATGTACTGAACAATTTCTAATGCCTCAAGTTCAAGATCTATTTAAACCTAATTATTTTGAGTGTTTCGTAATCTAGTAGGTACATCAACAATCTAGTAGGTCTTGTGAAACCATACGTAAATCTTATTTATAACTTTTTATTTGTGACTGTTCATTTTTTATACCTACGGTCCGGGATTATATTCGTGTGAGATCAAATTTAAAAATAAAAAAGTACACATCTAAAATACAGACACCATGTAAATTATTCTTAGTAAGTTCATTGTTAAATTACCCACTTGATTGATTGCATTAACATCTTGAATATAATAACAGAATAAAAGATGCATGAAAGAGGTAATATAAAGCAAATTTTTGGATTTTTATATTGTTGCAGAAAAGAGATAATCACGTTAAGCCACGATCCGAGTTACCAGTGTGAAAAATGCAAATTTTTAAATTTCACATTGAAAGTCTGTGCACATTTTTCATTTTCAAATACCCTCAAAATTTTCCTTAATTTTTCGAGTTGTGTAATTAAAAATATTAATTTTATGTTGTCAATGGTTGGTAAAATACTATGGTGATAAAATATTATGTTGTTTAAAGACAATTGCCTTATTCTTAACTAAAATGTTACATGCCAATTTCAAAGTTCTATTCAGATTTAGTTTGTTAAAGAGTTCCTAATAAACTGCCACATATATATTCAATCGATCGATCTCGTAGCATTTTCTTAAATAATTGCCCAAATCGTATCTAATAGTAATTTAATGTCCATGTGAGTACCTTTAAGTAATTCTTAGTAGTATGAGAACGGTTGTCCGTTTAAACGGTAATCTTGAAAAAATCACAGGTGAAGTACCTGTGTAGTATGTATATAATATGTAATGTATATTCAAAACATTAATATGTAAAATAATAAACCAGGATAATTGCCAACGTTTAAAAAAAATCCATTTGAAGGAATGAACAATGTTAATATTAGCTTTATTTTATAAATATAAATAATACTAATATTATTCATTAATAATATAAACAATTCCAACATAAAATTTCAACATATTACTCAATCGAAATTAAATGATTTGTCCCTTTTTTATAACTGTAATATAAATGAGATATGATTTAACAGAAAAGTAGAGTTTTATGAATATAAAAATTGTCTCCGAATTTGTTTGGTGTGATCATTACATTTACGAACTATTTCTCCCGAAATTTGCGTGGGAGTTCACACGCCTACGCGTATTAATGTAATGATAAATAATAGACAACAGCCATTATTGTGTTGGTATTATAATATGGAAGTTAAAGAAATGCTGTGTTGCTCTGTGGCGTGACTAAATTTGCAAATTTTATTTCTTAGCCTATATTATAAAAAATAAAATATATTTAAACGTCATGCTATAATACAGAAAATCATGGATATGTTACGCAACGAACGGATAAATAAAATATAAAAATGTTATTAATAGATAAGAAGCTTTTTATTCATTTAATAAGGCCAAAACAACATATTTCATGGTTTTTATACTATTTAAATACATTAGTTCTGAAACATTTTCAGTATTCCCTGGATTTTAGAAACAAATAATAAATACAGTCCCATATGGGATGAATATAACAACAGTTTTCTTTTTCTATTATCTATTGCCGTATATTCAACCTGAAAGAAAATTTTATGGGTACGTTACAAGTTACAATTGGCCTGGCCATGACCCAGCTGCTAGCTCGTCCTTCTTGGAAGTTTATAAATCAATGTTCAATAAAAACTTTGTTTTTTGATGGATTAATCATTTTCTTGTTTCCGTCCCTGGACAATTAAGCAGTAAATGTGTAGAAAGCTCTTTAAAACAAAGCTATGTAAAATATATATAGTTATGCGAATATAATACCTACACAAAACATGGTTTGGGTAACAATCATTAAAAAATAATTAAACAATGACAAATCAATTTTAAATACAGAACTTTTTGTAACGTATTATTTTTTTGCTATGCTGAGCAGTGGTAGATCAGGACCTCGGACTTCAATTGAAAAGTTTGTGGGTTCGAGACGAGATGAGTATGCACCACCTGAATTGACTTTTCAATTTATCTGCATTACTCAAATCACTGCTGGAAACGGTGAAGGAAAACATCGTGAGGCATCCGATATATACAATCAAAATTTTGACGACATGTGAAATCTGCCAACCCACACTTGTCCAGCGTAGTGGATTATGGCCTAAACCGTCATAGGAGGCCTATGCCCCTGCAGCAGGAACATATATGGACGTATGACGGTATTATTTTTTACCACAAATACTTTGTTATGTATGTGCACAGGAATCAAAATATTGTTATTAAAACACGCTTTCAGCTTCAGACGAGGTTGCATTATAAAAGCTAGAACATATTATTGTATGGATACTCGTAAAACATAAAGGAATATTATTTCAATGGATAGTGATATGGGCAGACTTGGCGCCACTCGGCCGCGTCAGCCTGGCGTCTCTCGTAAACATAGGATTTTCTTTACTATCTCGTTCGGAATATCATCCTGAAAAATTTATACATATATCTATATTTTAGAGAACCACAAATCATATGGAATATTTGCATTTTTTTTAGAAAACTATCGATCACTTCAATTCTAGAATAAAAAAAATACCATAAAAGATGGAGTAGACACATATCCTTCTTTTACCTCTTATAGCATATATAATATGTACGCGAAAATAGGAGAAGAGGGAAAAGTAGATATTTAACTTCTTATAAGTTGAAACTTATGCTTTTTGTGCAGACAGTAATCTTATATATACAAACTATACTCGCTTTCTTGTGTTGGTCGGAGTAAAATCGTAACATACGAACAAACAAATTTTTCTAATATCAGTATAGATAAAAATCGCACAATATTATAATGGTCCGTTAAAAAAATATATTTGTTTGAGAAACAGAAACAAATACTTTCTCGTGCTATTGTAATTAAATAGTTTAATATAAATTAGTAGTAGTAAGTGTATCCGAACAGAACAGTGAGTCAGGCACCAAGTTGGGAGTTGGCAGTTCAGCCAAAATCTGCGAAGGTCAGGGTAACTTTTACGCTATGCAGTATTTTGTTACTTTGCGTAAGTTGATATAATAGCGTCCTTGAAACGTTTATTATGTAACACTAAACCCGTTCGTTTGACGTAAGCTGAAAAGGCTTACGGTGTTTGGCATTTTAAGTGCTATTTCCAACATTATTTTAGAAAGATGATTAATTTTAGCTTATCTCCAAAAGTTATTTTTAAGGTCCTTTCTTTTTGTATATTATCTGTAAAGGGTGTTTTGTAAAATAATTGAATAAATAAACGCTATTAAAAGGTTGTAATCAGAATTGTAAAGATCACCTCTAAAGAATGATTTTTATTTACAACGTAACGTTCAATTTATGTTTAGATACGATGATAGGCATGTTATCGATCTTAGTTAAAAAAATACATATAAACGACCACGGACAAAGACGTATGTATAATTTTTTAAAACTTTTTATGTGTTTATCCCGATTAAAGAGGGAAAAAGTAAAAGAAAACTCATGTTACTGCAGGTTACGCCTAAGAAAAAAATGTTACTGTTATATAATGTTCATGTATTTTACCCAAAATTTCGCTACAGTTGTTTAACTTTTTCTTTTGTTTCACTGCCGAATGTATTCTTACTATACGTCGATGTTGTCAAATCATGGTTGAAGATTTTCATATTTCTTATCAAATGAAACCCATAAGTAGGAATCAAAGGAAATGTAATGTTTGTTTGAAGCAAAACGCGTTTTGTGTGAACTGAGCAAGGATTGAGGCTAATTGATCGGAAAATGAAAACGTTCACGTAGAAATATTCGTAGCCGCGGGAAATTCAATAGCTTGTCGCGCTGAAAACATTTCGCTTCCTTGACGGCGGTGCAAGAAATTTACTTTCTAATAAACAATTTTTTTACTTCACTTATAAACCAAAGGGTGTCCCGAATCAAGCCGCTCTTGCGACAGTATATTTAGTTTGTTAAGGATACAATTTAAACTATTTATCGCTTCGTCTGAAGTCGGTTGAGCTAAGATCGTATTACAAACTTATCGTATCATCAACTACATCTCAAATACTGCAATAATACAAATATTTTAGGGAGAACATCAATTTCATGAGATCTATTAAATGGAATTAATCCAAAAATGTGTTCTATAAAACGGTGTGTTAAAGCTATAAATATGTATTTCTGTCTTAAGGTGTCTGTCTGCTAAGCCATCAGACTACCTACAAACTATATAACAATGACAAAGTAACAAATAAATAAGTAACAAAATTGTGAGCCTTTACAGTAGTTTCGTTATATTATGTACATAGTTAAAACTGCCCTGCTTTATCCATGTTTTGTATTTTAATACTATATATAAATGAATATTAAAAAGAAAAAACACTAGTAACAATATCTAGTCAACTTAAAAACATGAAAACATTACAAACATACACACAATACCGAATTTATTATATAAGGCGTACCATTAGATACATATTCCTATTTAATTCAGAAAATGATTATTGGTTTGCGGAACTATATGCTTATTGAACTGTTAAAATTATTTTGGTAAAATAATAGCACTTTACTAAAGTAATTTTGTGGCAGATTTGATAAATAAATGCTTTGAATTTGGTAAAATGAACCTTGTAACAGCACAAAATGTTATGGTAAATTTAAGTATCTTCACCTTGCAATTATTTACATAGTTGAAAAAAACTAATTGAGACTTTTAATTAGATTTTATAATGCCTATCTTGCAACACTTAGCACACATGCATAATAACGATATTGTAATCGTGATAAAGCACACAGGAGCTTTATTTTTAGGAAAATAATATCGATATCTATATATATAAAATTCTCGTGTCACAGTTTTCGTTGCCAAACTCCTCCGAAACGGCTGGACCGATTCTTATGAAATCTAATATATAAAATTCTCGTGTCACAGTTTTCGTTGCCAAACTCCTCCGAAACGGCTTGACCGATTCCTCTGAAATTTGGTAAGCATATTGGGTATGTGTGAGAATCGGCCAACATCTATTTTTTATCCCGATATTCCTACGGGATACGGACTTACGCGGGTGAAACCGCGGGGCGCAGCTAGTATGTTATAAATATCTTCTACACTATAGAAGGTACTTAAATTATTTGGAGAACTATAATTTATCAATTATTGTCATATTTTGTTATAAACCGTTGAATATCATTCTCATTGAATCATTCATTTCGAATGTTTTTTTAGTATAAACAAAAAAAAATCTACTGTATACCTAATATTAGAGTAATTAAAGCAGTGTTAACTATAAATAATTACTAACATTTCCGTCACGCGGCCGCTTTTTACTTGTTCCATTTCTTTGATAAGGTAGACGTCTACCAATTTCCCGGCGTAATACAAAGGCGCTTTTGGTGGATTTTTTTATCATTTTAATTTTTATACTAATACATAGAAGCTTCTCCGTGACTTCGATCGTTATCGTGTTTTTGCTCCACATTTTCACTCGTTTTCAATTAAAACCGCGTGGGTTCACTTCGCGGTTAAAATCAACAGTCAAAGTTTAATCTAATTAAATACAAAAATGTTAAAAATTTTAAGTTATTGTTCTATTAATACTTCTATACTGGCGTACGTCTGATGAATTTGCATACAAACTAATCCTACTAATATTAATTAATATTATATCCTACTAATATTATGAATGCGAAAGTTTGTAAGGATGTGTGTGTGTTTGTTGCTCTTTCACGCAAAAACTACAGAACCGATTGCAATTATATTTGGTACGTAGACAGCTGGACAACTGGAATAACATATAGGTAACTTTTTATCCCTTATTATTCCTACGGGATACGGATTTACGCGGGTGAAACCGCGGGGCGCATAGAAAAATATATGATATTCAATGTTGGTAATCCTTATTAAGAAAAGCAAAGCGCAGTTTCGACGAGTATGCTATTTAGAAAGCTAAGGGTATATGTAAAAATAGAAACATTGGATACGTCACTACGTCATCTCAATCAAAGTTGGCAACTGTGGGTTCCCGCACACGGGCCACCGGGCTGTAACCAAAATCCCTGCCATCGGCATATTTCCCGTAGTTTTCATACATTTTATATGGACTCGCCGCACGTTGACGCCGGTGGCCGCCATATTGTAACGCAAGCACACTATCGCTATCTTGGAATAATGCTCACCTGACCTTCAAAAAGCGTACAGAATATATATCAGCAAAAGCTGCGATGGTAGCAACAACATGAGTCCGACAGAATATGCTCAATATTAGAGGCATTGAACTACAAAGAATAAAGCTATCATCTATTTTTTTCTAGATATTTTTTTCTGAATGGTACAATTAGTTTATAACTATGTGTAACGTACGGATTTTAATTTATATTAACCTCCTACCATAACTTCCTAAGTTATGTGCGAGGACGGATAATGAACCATACTTCAGACTTCTATGTACAGTCTATTTCAGGCACCAGTCTCACAACGCTATGGTATGTTGTGTATTATTTTTTGTAGCTTGCAGTGTAATGTTTTAAAGACAAAGAGAGAGATAAAATATTTTTTTACTGTTTCTTTTAAAATCAAATAAATAATGTACATAATGTTTTTTACTTCAGATATAATTACAATAGATCATGAAATAAATAAAAAATCATAATAACTTCTGTTGTTCGTAACACACATTAGGGAAATCCTTGCAGTCTGTGGAGAAAAAAAATGTGATATAAGATAATATAATTTGCGTTTATTAATGAATCAGGCTATGATAAAGTTGAGGTCTATTTCAACAACACAGTCACATATTTTTGTATTTTCTAGTCTTTTATATGGCATTTATTGCAGTATTTATAAGTTATTTTTTATTTCAGTATTTATATAGCAAAAGGCCAATGACTGGCCGCCAAATGTTAATGCGTGGAAGCATAGTACCGAGGGGGCCTGGTTTCCATTCCCAGAGAAGAACAAAAAAGAAAAACTGCTTTCTCTCTGAGCCCGGACTTCAGTAAAGGTAAAGGCTAATGAATAAAAAGATGGAATGTATTATCGCAGCTACATTTGAAATTAAAGCTGATTTTATTATTTGCTATGCTTCAACTAAATTTAGATATTTAACAAAGAGAAGCTGGTAACTGATTTCAATTTTTATTACACTATTGTAATAAATTTATGAGCATAATTGAAAAGAAATATTTTTTTAATATTAGTAGGGAAAAAATGCGACTCAAGTCATGAACAGAAACTGATTGTGTGGATTTGTATATTTGCATATATTCAGCCCTTCTCAGAAATAAAAGATAATGTGATATCGCTATAATCTACGCATATTATAAAATATGTTAAGTCTTATAATTAAAATTTGGAACACCTAGTATTGTTACTTATACTTGCTTGCTATTCTTTAGAATAATATGCAATGTTAACAATTATAATTTATGAATGGATAGTACATACTAATTGTAAGGTAAAAATAAGATTTAATTTTTTTTCTTCATTTTGTTTAAAAACTTAGACTAAATTATTTAATGATTTATACTCTGTCAGTTTTCGTGCATATTTTCAGCGTTTGTATGCATAATTGCTTGCATATTATAAGCTTTTTATATTTCCTACTATACGGTCTCTAGTCATAAATTATAGTCATTATAATTTTATGCATATAAATTTTCATAATTCCATGTTGGACATAGTTTTTGAGAAAGAAAAAGGAAAAGACAATTACAAAGAGATTTATTTTTATTACTTATTTTGTCTCTTTGCTTTTGATTGTGAGCGGAGTTTCATTAGTCAAATAAAGGAGTGATCATATTATAGCACCCTTACTTAATATTTTTAATGCAAGTGTGTTTTTTTCTCTTTCTGTCATATCGTAACGATTTTGTGATACAATTTTTGTGTTTGGAGACATGTAGTTATGAGGCTAGAGACTAATATAGGAAACTTTAACCGCGTTGAAACTTCTCATTTCCATGGGAATTTCCTTTGACTACGTAACCTGAGCTGCGGGAGAAATAAAAAACCTATTTAATAAAGGAATACATAATACGTTATATATCAGTTTCAATTGCACATAACATATTGAAAAGAAATATATGGCAAATGTATGGCATCCCATTATGGACAGCTTGTTCGTAATAAACTAGTCACTGCTTTTCCTGAACTGGATAAGCGTCTGTTCTACTTAAATATATTACTTAAAATGATAGAATGAGTCACTAGATAGTTGATAATATCATAGATAACATAATACTAGATTAGTATGTATATTCATAAGTTATAACAAAATTCAAAGTGATGAGTGCCTTACAACTGTACTTGAACAAGTGTAAATAGGAGGTTGTCGACTTGACGACCTCGCACTTCAAAGTAAGAGTGCTTCGTCCCTCTTAACTCTGTCTGTTTCTTAACCGTGTTAGTTGAATATTGTCTCGTTATCTCGCTTCCATTTCACATATTTTGTACTTTTTATATGTCATCTGTAATGAAGGGTGTCGTCACTGTCGCTTCAGTAATAATATTCCGGGTATCACTTTAAATAGATTCGGTATAAAACATTAAAAAGTAATTAGTCCTTCCCTAGAGTACTAATAATATTCATTTTTCAATTTATTTAACCTTCCTTACTTTCAGAATTAATTAATCCCACACATTTTTGAAAATTTATTACGTCGAAAAGACAAGGTACAAGCAATGAAATGTTATCCATGACTCATTGTATTGCGAACATCGTGCTGGATTCAGTCTGTGTATTCAAGGCATTAGTTTTGTATTGAACAATGCGTGCTCATCCTTACTATCGTATGTATTCAATGAGCAATACCCTCCCATTGTGTGGTTCGGTGAAACATCTATCTTGTATTTCATTAGACCGTGCCCGTACTCACTATGAATCGTATCAATTAATGGCTTTCATTTGCTTTTATGATTTCTTGGGCTTACTGTATTTCGCCGTATTTCTTTTTTTCGCTTTATTAGATAATTCTGAAGATATGAGATTCTGAGGTCACAAAATATCCTTAAAGCAGATTTTGTGTGTTCCCATGCATATGTGAATCAAAAGAGCTATTAGTTAAGTGTCTCTTCGTGTAACCTATACAAACTATTTGCTTTGAGTGCAGCAAATTATTTGATATGAAATGATTAGAAATTCTTATCTTTACGGAATGAATGACATACGCTTATTTTTACTATTAAAAAGCCCGTATTATCTTACGTATATTCGCAGACTATCAATACGTATTATGTACATATGAATACGATAAAATATATGTGAACATTACGTTTATTTGATTAGTCTTTGAATTATAATAAAGCCAACTATTTCAGCAAACATGAGAGAGAAACTTAAATTCTAAGGCATAAAAAATACTCTCGTAACGTGACCTCACCCAACATATCCTTGATCATATTTCGAGCCATGCAGAAAAAAGGTAATGGTAGATCTACAGTCTCCAGCTTCTAATCTAACGTTATTACATCGATATAATCCCCATTCATTGCTCGAAATTACGCATCAACACGGGTCTTTTATATACGTGCTTTGACTGTAATTTATTTTATGACCTTTCGTCAGACGTAATAAGGCCCTTATGACGTCATATAACGATCGCTCCTCGGTACTGATGAACTTTAGCCTTATAATGGGAATATAAGGAATTTTGTTTTCTTACTCTGACTCCATTATATCGGAGTACGTTGCTTTTTGAATTTTAAATGGACTCGGATTGTTTTTAAAAGCCTATTCAACCTATTTGAAGTATACTTTCTTATATGAATTTTCAACGAAAAAGCTCTGTTGTCGATAAATGAACATATTATACATTTTTTTAAATGCTACATTCGACCTTTTAAGTCAAGGGTCACTTATTTTATTAAAGAAATAACTTCAAGTAGCAATTTTATTTGGGAATATTTTCTTACGTAGAGTCATTGTTTCAGAACATAATAATTACTTGATTTATACATTTAATAAATGACTGTGGAAAAGATATAAACACGTAGCTACATTTTGTTAAAAAGTTTCTCACGACAACAATTTCGCGGTAAATCTTCGTGATCCCAGTTTTTCTATGAGATAAGTCGACGCCCGCCAATGACCTTGTGTGAGAATTAATTCCGATCAAAGTATATGTTGTCGCGGCCTTGTGACGTAACCCCTCTGCCTTCGTTGATCCTCGTACCGACCGAGCGTCGCGTCGAACGTGTGCAGGCGCAGTTGAAAATAAAAGGCTTCTATAAATTCCACGATTCTAAATTCAATTTTAAAAAAGGAATATAAAGAGTTCGTGAAGTGAATGTGGTGTTTCAAATAGTAGTTTGTTCTGGAAAAATGTTATCAAGCTCTGTGAATTAAGTCAAGGATAACCACTATCTTGTAAGTTTTTTTTTTAAATAAGTCCATTTACACATACGTAGGTATGATAAAGGAAATGTCACTTTATTCAAATTATATAGTCTGTGTAACTTCTTTTCAATAATATTTTTAATTCCTTAATATTGTCTGTACTGTATTGCTTTGTTTTACTAATGTCAATAGAGTAATTGTATTTTTAAAGTTTTATTAGTGGCGCTCGATATCTTACACCAACTAGGTGCCGGTTCATTCGATTGTATTTTCAGAATCGTACACACGCAACAAGGGTTATATTAATCATGCTTTTAATAATTCCAATTTTAGGATAATTCTAAAGTATGTAGTAGTATCTAGTATCTATTTAGATACACATAAAAAATAATAGATCATTTAGTTTTTTTTTTGCTGATGATGATTTCTAGATGATACCCAACGTAGTAAAGGTACTTTTTCATAAGTACAAATTTCCATGAATAAACAACTCTTAACTTGTACTTGAGTAAGCCTAGTTTCTTAATACGGCAGTAAGTATCCAGCAAAAAAATATGCGACGAGGAAAGAAAGTTTCTTGTACTAGTTAAGTTTTCCCTGCTGTTGTTGGGTCACTTGGGTGTATTAAAACACATAGTTAATTTAAATCCTCATTATACTTTAAATTATAGTCAAATGACTGATTTAATGGTTTATATTACGACGTCATCACAACAACGTAATGTTTTAAATTTACTTTTGATTAGGAAATTAAGATTATATTTCCAATAAATAACCTTACTAAGTCTAACTACATAAGCTTATGATGAAGAACGACCTTGTTATTTAACACTCTTATTGCTCTTTCATGACCAGTAATTCCAGCCATAAAACATCATAAAGATTAAACACTAATGTAATTAGATCTTAAACAGAAATAGATAGATTGTTCCATAAAAGGAAGGCACAAGGGCCTCATTATGAATTCGCAGCTGCAGGTATCAAGGTGCATAATATAATCGGGCCTGTAACATTGACATAATTACTGTATCAACGACCTGTCCCTTGCGAATTAATGTGTGACTCATAAGTGGATATGTAGGACTGTAGTGGCTGTACGTATGAAGCTATAAGTCCCATTTAGTTATTACTAGGTTTTGCCGGATGGTACCTGACTATAATAATATTTTCTACGATAAATTTCATTCTGATCTGATCCTATCAGCCATGTTTTTGTACAGAAACATAGTTCAACTCTCACAAATGTCTTTGATATAATAGTATACCATTGATGACAAACAGATAGAAAAAAGGAAAAAAATGACAAAGGCACGCATCCAATGACATCATCTATAGCTAACTACACTAACTACCTCTTCAAAAATTGTGTCCTTTGCCTACGGGCTCGCGTGAAAGAAAGTTACCTATTATTGGACTTGATTCGGTCTCGTTTTTTGCAATTTTTCGGTACATTATCATCTAATGAGACAGTGAAGGAAAACAAAAACACCTTTTAAGAACTAAACAGCTTGATTCTTTGAATGTTGATACCCAGAACTAAGAAACAAGTATTTGTTTGTATAAACATATTAGGTTTTTGACAGACCAATCTTTCACTATTTTCATAATATAATAAATGCTCAATATACATTGTAGCATTCAGAGATCACGAACTTGAAATCGTTCGAGTAGTTCCTGAGATTAGCGCGTTCAAACAATCAAATAAACTTTTCAGCTTTATATTCTTAGTGTAGATTTAAGATGGCATCATCATAACATATTCAATAACGTCATTTAATTATATATGAATATAATTAATTATTAAATGCAACTGGATGAAACTTAAATCAATACAGTTTTAATGGATATAACAGTGTTCATCTGGGAAAGAGCTAGACACAAATCAGTATTATAAGAACTCATAACTCCTTTTATAGATTCTAGCATCAAGCTTTCTATTTATATACAGTATGTAGTCATAGTCTTTATAGGTTTTATCACGCAAGAGTGGAAATAGTCTGAGAGATAGCGATGTAATCTTGTATTGAAAAAATATAAATGGAACAATTATTATACTTAAAACATTTGATTTATAATTGTAATTAAAACCATACGATATTGACTGGTAATTTGAAAAATACCAGATAAAAATAGCACAGATAACAAAGGGGCAATATTCCGTTTATCCACGGCATAATTCATTAAATTATCATTAACATATTTACTATATATACTTGATCAAACATATCAATTAAGCAGTTCTACCACGTTCTACACTTAAATATAGATAAGTCTATTTGTTACATTAATCAAGTAGGAAATTTATAATAATTATACATATACGCATATAACTTTAGTTATTACTTTGGCATGCATGCGCAATGACAAGATAATTGAATATGAATATGAATAAATAGAAAGAGTTTCACACCATCAAGGCCTGGCCGCAGCAGTGGTGACTTAGTGGTGAGAACCTCGGACTTCAAAATCGATAAGTCGGGTTTCAGTACCGGGTGAGCGTGCAGGAAATAAATTGATTTTTCAATGTATCTGCTCATGTGAATAACATCACCACTGCTTAAAACAGTGAAGGATAACATCGAGAGGAAACCGGCATGTCCAAGAATAAAAAAAGTACGACGATATCTGCCAACCCGCACTTGGCCAGCGTGGTAGATTATGGTCTGAACCCTCATAGGAGGCCTGTGTCCCAGCAGTGGGAACATGTATGGGCTGATGATGATGATGGACTGTTATATGTGTATTCCAGCAAATCATATTTTATTATTTGAATAGTAAGATAAAAGTAAACAGTAATTTCACTAACGAAACCTTATACAAAAGTCTTAAGTTTTATAAGAATATACATACTCCATCTCTTTCTACTTGCTACAGAAATACAAATAGATAACACCTCAATTCTCGTATAAAATAAGTTGTTTCTCCAATGAAACGGTAAAATAAATTTATTTATGTTATCAAGCTCTTCCACTATCACGCTTGGATGCGCATCAAATGCTCTCGAGGCCTATGACCTCTCATTGAATGGAAAACAATTTATAGTTTAAAATTTACAAAGGAAATTTTAACGAACAATGCACTTGTAAACACTTTGTTGTACTATTTACCCTTTTTGCTTTATTAAGAACTCTTTTACAATTAATAGAATAAAAAGAATGTAGCTATTGCAAATGCGTTGCCTCTTTTAAGGGGTAAGGGATAAGGAAATGGTAGATGATAGGAATAAAAATGTATTTACTACATTAGATTGGGAAGAGTGAGGAAAAGGAGTGGGTCTTTTTATAAAAAAGCATTACTTTTCTCATCATAAATATGTATTTTTTTTGAAAATGTTTATTAATTATAACATTATGTTTGTTGTTAATTTGAAGCGAAATTTCACGTACTATCTATATTCTAATTGACGAGAGTTCCGTTTAAAATTCTCGACAGATTGCGACATTGTAATTCACAAAGAGACATTTTGCGAAACGTGTTCTCAATTCTTAACAGGACTTTTATCTTCATTTCGTACTTCCAATAGGATTTGTAGGAAGCCATGTTTATTTGATAATATTGTTGTTACATGTAGGTCGTCTATATATCTATTTGTTCGATATCATTAATACGTTTACTTGTTATTGTTCCTATTTTATAAAACAGTCCGTGGCTAAATATAATTAAAAGTTTAAAATAAAACAAATCTTAATATTCAATGGATAGCAATTATCTACTAGCAATTTAATAATATAAAATGTGAATCTCTTATAATAAATTACAATAAACATACATGTTTTACAATTACATACATAATAATAAGATTCTTTTCGACCCAACTATTTGGTAACAATATAGAAAACACCATCTTCCAAACTGTTTAGGGTTCCAATTTTGTGTTCTTTCAATCAAATTAAATTCAAATGTCGTAGTTATTCCCCTAAAGAAGTTATTTCTTCCAATTTCATTAATGAGCAAACGACGCCTCGTTTCCAATTCTTGCTACGGTCTTGTATTTTTATTGAGGAAGGAACATCTAATTCAGGAGAAACCTTGACCTATTCAGGTATAAAGGAGCCGGGAGCAAGGAATCAGCGGGCCATGACAAAAACCTTTCAACCAGTATACCCGAGTATCCGACCCTTCTGTTTACACTTTATTTACGCTTTAAAGCATGCGATATTATTTTAGAATATTACATAATGGAGACAAACAAATTTGGTATCTAGTTTTTTATAATAGAAAAAATGGTTGTGATGTAAAAAACCTTAATATGCTACACAGGACAGGAGATCATTTTAATACAATGCATTAAATTCACAAAATAATTTGATACTAGCGTATACGTCTGCATAATTTCGATGTCACACCCATATATACGTACATACTCGTAGAAACGAAAACAAAAATTTTAAAAAGTTATTAATTATCCAGATATTACGTTTAAATATTTCTGAAATAGATTCTGCCGACATATGTTTTCTCGTCGTTTGTTTCCTTCCCTTTTCAATAGTTCTTCAAATCAAAAAAAATCTTGAAAACCTTACACTAACTCGTCACAAATGTGGCATCTACATTTAAAACAATACCTTCGATAAAACGTCGTATAAAAGCATCGTGTAATATAAAAGGGGTTCAAACAATGATTAAACGCTTCCAATGATTACACTTACCACGCATGGATGCCCAATTAACCAAAAATAGCACATAGAGTGGAACTACGGACGCCGTCACATGTGCTGCTGATTATTTCAAAGCCTCTGTTATGAGGTGTGTAATAATTTAATTAACGTTTACGAAATGGATGCAATAACAGTGATTGTGTTGACGAAATTTCATATGTCGACGGTTCGATGACACTGAGTTAAATGAATTTTGTCGGTATGTTTAAATGTGCATTTATTTATTGATGATTTTTAATAATTATTTATATACAAATACAATTGACAAAAAATATTGTGCGCTTAGAGGAGCAGTGTGATGTTCCTTATAATATAATTGCAATTTGTACCTTAATCTTTTTAAATTATACCAACTTACGTACACTCCACTCTCTTTCGTAGGAAATTATACCTTCGATTTGGAATTTATCTACATATCATCTCATTGCTCTCATTATTAATTAATTATTGAAAACCACAACTGCAGATATAATATGATTGTAGACTAGGTGTATACAAATATGTTTTAAAATATCGTCGGCTATAACCGCAGAATGCCAATTATTTAGTATTTTAATTGTATAACAATAACATTTCTTTGAAATAACTACACAGATATTTATAAAAATACATATTATATATACATTGCATACAGATACTAAAGAGAAATATTAAGAACCCTGATATTATATATCTACGTAGGCCCTAAATATTTATGTTATCAATGAAGAAAATGTCTATTTCCTTTCAGAAACGACGAAAATGACGAGGAAATTCCTATTCTGTTTCCCGCTGAGGCTCGGGAACATCGTTTTTGGTTACATTGTTATTGTAAGTGTTATTTCTTCATCTGAAATGTACGGTTTGTTTACCTTCAAGATTGTCATTGCTAAGACAAATTTGGCAGGCGTTTAAATTTTAGACATTTCCATTTAATGTCATATTAAGTAAAACAGAGTATATAAATTTATATTTGCATAAATGGAAAATATAATGAAACATTATTTTCGTTCATCGATGAGATATGGAAGACTGAAGATGTTTTAGTTTGCCTGTTAATTTAAAATATTAAGTCAATATCATCTTTGAATGAGATCATGTCATAAATGACAAAGCAAATAACGTTATCTGGTTATTTAGATGCAGCGTAGGTTGTTGGCATTTTATTGCTTGTTGACTACAGATATAAATAAGGATATTCTTCCTTGTTCTACACATAGTATGACTGATACGTAGGTAGGCAGTATATTTTGTGTGACGAATTTTCGACTGTCCTTTTTCAATCATTTGGCTTTCGGATCAAATATATTAATTTCTCTTACTAAATTTTTAATGCGTTCATTACTATGACCTGACAGTGATAGACCTTAATAATCATACAGTATGTATGTTTGGAATTTTACAACGACGAAAAACTGTTCAATCATTGAAAACTCCTGTACCGTTTCAAAAGTTTACGTGTTTATTATTATTTTAAATTTAGAATACTTTGTTTGTTTTTCTGAATGCTGTTATAATTATTAGAACTAAGATTATGTTAACATATTATGATTTATTTCAGATTTTAAGCCTTGCAGTAGCTGCGTTCCACATCTACTTACTAAGCCAAATAATCACACGAAAGCATGAATCTCACCCAGAATATGAAAAGCACGAAAACGTATTTGGCAAAGAGAATAAAAGTCTCTTCCTAATCTCTATTATATACTATTTATTGTATATAATAGCTGGATTATTGTTACTATTATTCAGTGTTGTTTTCACGATCGGAGCACACACGGTAAGTATTTCAATTATAATTTCATCGTATTTACTAAATTGTTCAATAGATATACTATGCGATTATTATATGCATTGTTATATGCAATGCTATATTTTTGGTAATATTAATTGAATCTGTTTTACACTTTAGTGACAATCTGTGACCCTTATAGGTTTGGGCTGTTTTATAGCACTATTTATTATTATCTGTATATGTTATCAATAAAAACTTCTGGAACCCTCTATGCTACACCGTCTTTTTACCAGTGTAATATTCTATCAAAATAAAAAGCGAGTAAAGTATGAAGAAAGTTGGACACCTAATTTACCGTGATTGATTTATATTGACTTAATATCAGGTTATTTAATTCACGTTCGATCTTAGTGAGCTATTGTAGCTATCGACTTTGTAGAATATTTACAAGAAATATGTCTTCAATCTCAAAACATAGGTTTACTTTAGAATGTACCTATAATTATATAAATTTATATTTTAGGGAATTCTGTTGTCTCAGTGGTGTCTAATAGAGTACATATACATATGTTTTTATAGAGTAATATTTAAATAATCCAACCATGTACTATATTCAATTACGAAGGTACTATTATTATTATAATAGTTTGAAACCGTTGAACCGTTCTGCAATGTTTTATTTCAATTGAAAATAAGTTCGTAAAGCCTACTCACGCCAAAGACTCACAACAAAGTAATAATTTCTCCCAAAATAGTTATATATCTTTGTAGTAAAAAAGGTTGGATAAAATTCGACTAGGAAACCTTAATATTATTACAATATTGATAATATTTTTGTGTATCTATTTGATTTTGGTATAGCAATTCTCAAATTCGATCACAGTGTTTTATGACTTCATCGATATATTCTGAATATATTCTAACTTGATGTGTTGAGAACTTAATTCTACAAAATTTGATACGATAGAACAAAAATTACATAAGTACTTTTTAACATTTCTTTTGACGATTTAAAACCATGTTAATATACTGGAAATCATTCTAGTTATTTGTCCAATCATTCTTCAAGCAACATAGCAATGTGATAGTGATTTCTTTCCTCAGTTAAATAAATAGATATTTAGTTAGTCGCGTATCCTTATTTCTGAGCGATGATATGCACGCGTGTATGCGTGCGGCCCTGTGTACCGAATACTGATTGAGCCGACCGAGGTTTGTTGATTGTATAAATGTGTGCGTGCGTGATTGAAGCTTCTGTAGTCCCTTTATAAAAATAAAATATCCCCATATCTCTTATTTTCAATCTTCCTATCTTTTTCATTTTCCTCACAAACTTTGTAATTCTAAAACCGTATCATTTATAATAGTGATACATAATATTTTGTGAACTTAATGTCACAAAAATTTACGCGGCTTATCGAAGGCAACTGAGTTAAACGCACCAGAAAACAGGCTAGTATTACATTTAAATAGAAAGATACATATGTACAGTATGTAAGATGAAACAGTGGACACTAGACAGAACAGAGTGCGTTAGCTTTTTGTAGACAACATCGCTTGCAACTACAAGGTGTTATCCCACACACTTTCTGATGCAGAGATCGCAAACTCTTGTTTATTTTCATCTTATGTAAGAAAAAAACAGCCATGACTTTTATAAAACCTTTTATATTTTAGTTTCTGTGTAGTAAGGAGAGTGGGGAGTACAAACTGTTTATTTTTAATTTTATAATGGAATCTTATTTAGGATATTTTGTTGACAAATGATTTGCCTTTAGGGTTTTGCCTTAAGGTATAGTTCAATTAATAATAAAGTGCAAAGTTAATTAATAAAATAATATTGTCATCCTGAATTGCTTTTTCATAGTATGATGATGAACTTACTTTCTCTCTTTCGTAGTTAATCCATAATATACCATATTAATTTACCATTATTTATGTAAGTATACAATCATCATTAAAATCAAAAAGAACAGATTTGCATTTTCGATATTATTCTATCCTAGTAGGTACTAAAAACTATGTTCTATAATTTTTTTCGCTCGTAAAATTTATCTTAATAAAAAGGTTGACTGTCCCTTTTCCAGAGTCGGTGAACTCAGTGAATGTTCTTGTAATAAATAATTAACTGCACTTAGGTGATTACATTTCTCCGCTGGCGATGGGATCGTCCCGAGATTAAGTATAATTAATATTTAAATCCACTTTTAATTACATTGGATAAACTTATTTTTACAAAACATTCGATTAACTTGCGTTTTTTAAAACAATACGTCGATAATATACTGAGTGTAATAAAATTCGGAATAGACTGTTGTTGTGTTTGATTGTTTTTTCAACATAAAAAAAACAGAATAATTTAAAAAATAAAACCGAGTTTAGAATTCTGACGTGAAGCTCTGTACCCGTAGAGACGCTATTTTCCTTGTGAATACTATATGTTATTTTGTATCTGAAAAACTACTGAACGAATTTGATAAAACCTACACCCAGTTGGCGAATACCAAACAAAACTAAGTTGAAATCATTTCAATCCAACAGATTGTAATTATATATCGCCATTGGCCATAGTTTTTGAGTTATTCGTGGGCAATACATATATATAAACAAACAAACAAACATAAGTTTCATTATTGCCTTATTTTTGCTTACCCATTTTTATCTTTATTTTCCTTTGTTGTTAGGGTTGCCTGGTAGAGATCGCTACCTAGCGATAAGGCCGCCCTTTGCGAATTTAATTTAAGTTTCTTTTGTTCGACTGCTTATTTTTGAATTTTTTACGCAATAAAGAATTTTCATTCATTCATAAGTACGAATACTTGTGAACTTTGGCATACTTCTATAGAAGCTTTTACAGACTAACATATCCAAGAACTGTGCAACAACACTATAAAGATTTTTTGAACTTCGTTACTAATTAGCTACAAAATATTAAATCAGAAACGAATGTGATCTAGCAATAAAAATATACTAATTAGGTATTTTTTAACGAATTAAATTGACCGACCCGCGAAGGCGCAAAAAAACCGAAATTTACTTATTAATAATTTAATGTAATAAAAAAATTAC
>NC_052117.1:2913017-2921948 GCF_012273895.1 Zerene cesonia
TAATATATTTAAATTTTAACATGAATTAATTGGTAAAATTCGAAAATTAATTCGTAATTAACTAATGTTAAGATTTTTAATAAGTTTTTTTTTTTTATCTAATATCTATATTGAATTTTACAATCGATTTTGTAAAATTCGAAAATTAATTCGTGATGAATTAATATTTAAACCTACGCGCTACGGTTCCTCGGTTCCCGTGAATGGGTAATCTAGGAAATTAAAAAAAAGGGAAACTTAAAATTCTAGGAATGGCAAGTCACTAAGAGAATAATTAGTGTACTTACAGGAATTTAATTTCGGCCTTTCTTGCAGTATCAATGTTCGGATACCCTTCGCGTTGCGTTGGCCAATGTATGTAGGTTCTGGATCCCCGTCGTCGTCCCTCTGATGGAATAGCGATGCGTGTAGTTTTCGCGTTCCGAGAGACGGCTCTCAAGGATTATCCACAAGACTGCGCCAATTAAATTGACCGACCCGCGAAGGCGCAAAAAAACCGAAATTTACTTATTAATAATTTAATGTAATAAAAAAATTACATTTAAAATTATATCTAACTTATTTACTACGTCCCTCCGGTTCAATGTTGGAACCAAGAGTGTTTCTTCGGCGGGGCAGCGTCGTGGTCGTGGATTGCCGTCATCTTTTCTGGAACCGCAGGTGTACCGCAGGTGTGCGCGATGTTGCAATCGTTACCGGGTAGAAGTTCTTACTGGGTGGCCTTATGCATCTTCTTATAATTAATGCGTGTTATATGTACATAACAAACGAACTTAAAGCAGAAAATGACTATTTCTTATAAGCCGGTCTTTTCTTCTCATTGGTATCATTTTTTCATGTACTGAATAAATTCAAAACAAAGATTAAGTTTAATACAAAGTCTAATAATCACAAAAATAATGTATAATTTCCTACATAAATTTTTTTTTAGTTTTCGACGAAAATACTTCTTTCTTTTGAAATTGTGTCATAAATGTGATATTTATAACAATTATATTTGCAGGTAAACAGATGCTGTGTTACGTCTTTCTTCGTGTACAGTTTTATTCATATTTTCCTAACAATTCCACTCATGATCTGGGAGGCGCTTACTGCAGGATGGATACAACTTGGCCTCTTAGCTTTATCGGATGGTCAGTTATAACACAGACAACATATTACTATGTTATAGTTATATTTGTTTTACTAGCTTTCCGCTTTCGGCTCTGCCCGCGTGATGGAAGGAAAAAATTAGACAGACCTGAATTAAGTTTTATAAACGACTTAATATAATATAATAATATTTATTTTTAAGTCGGAAAGGAGACCCTTTAACGGTATTGAAGAGTATACAAGAGCTGGGAACGAAGTAATTTTCTTCAAACTTACATTTAAAGCATTTTTTTAAGAAATAATGGCACCCTTATGCCCTAAAACGCACATGAATCTTAATATAAGTGTTTCTTAAATCTATTTAAGATTACACAACATAACTTTCTTTTCGCTTTCCCGCCATAGCTCACATTCCCGTGGAATTTGGATAAAAAGTATCCTATGTCTTTTCGCGGATCTCAAACTATCTCTGTATCAAATTTCATTAAAACCAATTAAGCCGTTCTTGAGTTATAAATAGTCCTTTTATGTATACAGATGATTTCAATTTTGTTCTTAAGCCTATGTGTCTATAACTTGGAAAAATAAATTTTAGACAGTTTTCAATATTTTATTGCAATCTTTGCTTGGATTTTTAAAGGGCATTCTGTAAACTATATTAATACTTGTATGAGTAACTATGTCACGACCTTCTTAGAACCAACTAATTATGAAGTATTTATACCTAATCTGTGTAATTGTATTTTATTACAGTGCTCCTGATTATTTGTTTGTTCAGTGTAAAGTATTTGATGGAAGCAATAAGGACGGGAAAAATATACAGTCGTCCGGGATCGGTGCTATATAAATACTGAGGGAAAATTTGACTCATCTTTTTTTTAGCTTTAATTTATTTGTAACAATCATTTACAAATGTTTATTATCAACCGAAATTTATTAAGAGAAATATATGATACATTGCCATTTTTTGTTAAAAATGACTATACGTAACTATAAAACGATGAAACATTTAAATTATTACTTCAGCATGTATATGAGGGGCTTTTAAAATAACGATTTTATAAATTCCTTACGACGATCCTCATAACATTTTTTCTTACTTTTCATTTACTAACATATTTATTATTTATTTATCTTTTAATAATGTAAGTAGTATATTCAGAATTAAGTTTATTATATGTTCAAGCTGGAAACACTCGAAACACAGAATACTATTAGATATCAAACAATATTTTGTTTTGTGTCAATACAAATTACTACTAATATTAATTACAGCAATGGTTTTCAATTACATTATGTTATTACTGAATGTTGCTACTTTCCTTTGTAATTATAATAGAAATATGTTTAACGGTAATCATTAAAGTTTTCTGCGAATACGAAAGTTACTAATTACGTCTTATTTATTATAGTCCAAATTACGTTGATGATTTTTATAATTATTTGTTAAATTAAAGTTATAAAAACAAACTTTAAGTAAGTTTTAAGTTTTAAGTAGTTTTATTTCATGGACCTTAATATTATACATATTCTAATAATAATTTAATCACACACATAACAAAACCACACAATACAATCACAGTCACGCATTTTTGGATTTAACTTAAACTAAAATAAATAGATATAACTAAATATCCTTAGTTATTGTTATCTAATAATTGGTACAAATGGACATCATTTAATTCCCTTCTTCTTCGTTTTTTACCTAACATCATGGGTACGACCATAGCCATGGTAGCTGGAAGCATACCCGCTCCAACAGCAGCCAAAACCGTCGAACTATCAGGTGAATTATTACTCGGGACTAACTTCTTTCGTATCACCTTATTCTTAACAGGTCTCACTTCGGATGCTTCATCTTGTAAGTAAGTCATTTTATCCATATCTTGTTTTGACTCTTCTACAGTCTGGAAACTTCTTTCAACTTCCAATAAACCTCCATGCGATGTGGTCATATTTGTATGGGCGTCTTCCATTGGTAACACCGTAAGAGACACAGATTGGTGTGATGTTATTGTAGGTACGTCACTGTTTTGTTCTGGTATGTCGAGGGAACGATGTCGCTTTTTATTTCTATAACCCTTGGTAGTCGATAATAGTACCCATTGTCCATCACCGTAAGGCGGTCGTGAAGAACGATCATCCTCTGGTTCAGCGTCAGCATATATTACTTGTGTAGGACGTCGCATTGGCCGTCTTTGCATGGATGATTGATGCAATGCTTCGTATTCATATGGAAAATTGGAAGGGCGGGAATCTGTAACTACAGAATCCGATGCTCCATAGTACATGTTATCTTCGTTGGGATAATTTTCATTTCTATCGCAGTTTGGTCTATACGGGCGCCTGCTGTCATCGGGAGACCAAGATAGCTGTAAATTGTGCAGAGATTGTTGCTGTTGCGAAGGAATCTTATTCTTTGTCCATGTTGGCTTTGACGGTAATTCAGTATCATATTCAGGAGGAATATGCAATTTGTTATTTATAAAACCCGGTCTACTCAAAGTGGGTTTTTTCTGTGGATAGTTGTAAGAAAACTTATTACTATCACTTTCCATATCAGGGTAAGAAGAATACTTATCGTCTGATGAAAATTTTGTGTCTTCGTCTTCATTCCAATAACTCGGTTTTTGTTTCTTAACATTAGGTTTCCACTTTGAAATCTTACTAGATGACCATGCTACTGGTTCTAAGGTCACCCACCCATCTTTATCATCGTAGGGATGCTTATGTTGCTTAACCTTAAGACGATTCCACGTTGTAAATACTTTGCCATTATCATCATCTGCCTCTTCGCCACTGATAGAAGTGAATCTATCCGCCTTAATATTTTGTTTCTTTAACTTCGCAGCTAAAGCTGCTATTGCTTGTAGCCGCTCATTTGAAATATCCCCAAAATTTTTCAATTTGTCTAAATTATCCATTTTATGATCATCCATGTCTTGAGGGTCTTCGTCCTCCATAAATCCTTCTTGACATGACGGGCCATAGCAACGAGGTCTGTTTCCAGGAGACTCGTTAACTGGAGTCATAAGATCTTTAATTATTAAATCATCATCGCTCTTTTCTTCTAAATCTTCGAAACGTCCCGCTTCAATTATCGTTATGGGTTCCTTACCCGGTACATCAATTTGGTATGATTTCACTTTGTTGTTGTATCGTTCAATTTGCGTTTGATCGTTTGGAATGGCATACGTCGTATAGAACAGACAAAATACAAGTAACACTATCATTTTCTTTGAATTTCACTTTCGCTGGTTCACGTGTGAGCGCGCAGGCGATGCGCGCGTGTACTGAGCGCCGGCGGCTGCAAGAACTCACTGATATAGTTTTGATAGTCGATGCACAATAACTGCCCTCCCTGCTCTCTAATGCAATGGTAATTTCAAGTTGGTCACGACGAATGAGCGACATAATTACACGGCGATTGTCGTTCGCCGACTTATCTTAATTCACCATCGCGTGCTTCTGTCGCCGTGACCTGCGACTCGGTGAAAATGCTTTTCTCAGGTGAAATTATTTCTCTCGTGGAGAAATTGCAATAATGTAAATTTACGAAAATTTTCATCTGTTTCATTATTTGCATTATATTAGCATTGATAAAATATTATTACATATATCGTACAATTATTATTGACGTTTGTATACGTATTAGCATAATGTGTGTTAAAAATTTTTCACGCTAAAATTTAGTGATATATAACATGTAGTATTTTATCAACATAAATATAAATTTACTTTGATAAATACGTATATTACATTTTTTATTTATATATCATATATCACGGTATGATTAAACTGCAGTTGCTGTGCTCTCTCCCAACCTAGATGATTTTTATCGTTATCGTACGATCAATTTCACTTTAATAACCAGTTAATCTCACGACAACCTCATCCAGAAAGTATTAAACGTAGTAATCTCGATGCATAGTGCATGCATTACCTTTTATAATGTACGAAACACGTGAATATATTTTGGATTAAAAATAAGACCACTGGGTCTTTTGATCGTTTACCGGAATTTAACAATTTATTACCAAACATTTACTTCAATATAAAATTGAATTGTTACGAAACTAAATACTTAGGTACATCCATTATAAAAACATGAACAGAAACTAAACCGCCATAGTAATAGATTCATTAAAATAATTGAAACAAATTCATCATTCAAATGGAAAGGCAAAGAAATTGCTATTGCGGTGTCTTACGCAACATAAAAATAGAGCTATCTATTATATTGTTACAACTTTCTATTTAAGTGATGCAAATCGCACTGAAGTTTGTTTATAATCTAACGGACTTTCATTTGAACGAATTTCGCAATACCTAGGTAATTGAAACGGGGATTCTAAAATTGCACAATGTTGCACATATTGAAATAATTATAATAAATGTAGGTTAAAAAAAGGAGTGGGTTAAAAAGGAATTATTTCAAGCTTCATTGAAGTATAAATTACATCCCTAGTAGGTATTTTTTTGAGAACACATAATCTAAAAAATGTATATTATAAAGCTGAATAGTTTGTTTCTTTTAACGCTTTAATCTCAGGAACTACTGGTCGGATTTGAAAAATTCTTTCATTGTTAGATAGCCCATTTATTGAGAAAGGTTATATATGTACTACGGGCGAACCCGGGATGGACCGCAAGTCTAAAATATGTATTAAAGTTTTAATGTAGTCTTTCATATGAACCCAATAGAAAACATCAATTAGTTGCTTGCAATTTATTTAATGCAATTATAATACTTTCATTTACAGTAGCAGATTCTATTAATTTGTTAGTTACCGTATCAAAGTATGCAAAACAAGTGTATATTGATACACTTGTTTCTTTATTATAGCTATGTGTATATGTACACATTTACAAGCTTATTAATAACAAATAAATAATGTTATATAGCTTTTCTACTTTCTCGTATTTACGGATATAAATCTTACCTAGATCTAGCACAAAGAATATCTAGGCTTAGTTTATTACGTTATTAGTTACGGGTTATTTTTAATGTCGTACGCAGCAGCAAACTTTATTACTTTTACGATGGACTTGGCCTTTCGTTACTTCATTTTAAACTGTTTCTATTCATTATTTGAAATCGTGACCATCTGTAGCTTAACAAATACTTCTATGTGATATTTATTAATTTATTTATTTATTTATTAATAAAGTAACAAGTAATTTACAGGTTTTACCCCAAAGCATTACATGTTAAGTTTGCATGAAAAAATATAAAAAATAGTATACAATTTTCATTTAACACTTAAATATTTTAAAACATTTGATTTATATGTATTCAAGGACGTATTAAATAAATCTGTCTCCGGTAGCAAAGCGAGCAAATCGTTTACTTATTTTACTGACCGCACCAACGGGGCATTATGGCCGCACACAGTTTTTACGCCTTGCTGAACAGCAAGGAAATCACGACGTCGCCGTAGCCCTATCCCAGGTGCAGCCGCTACACTATAAATACACTTCGGGGGAATTTTAAAGGAAATTCGTTCAAGTCCTAATTGGTTATCTACGCCACCATTCAGCATTTGATAAACGTGTACAAGTAAAATGAATTTGCGCCTTGATTCAAGACTGAAAAAGCCTGTCATTCCATATACATACAAAGACGGGTACATATGTGGAAAGTATCCATACATCTGCTTAAATACGAATCTACAAAATTTTTTCTGGACCTTCTCTAACATTAAGATATATTTTTTCTCATGCGGATCCCAGACAATACAATTATATTCTAAAATACTTCGGACGTATGCCTCGTAAAGAGATATGTCACTTCCAAGCCCGGTCTACAATTATTGAATCTATTGTGATAATAAGGCACTTTTAAAAAAATTTTTCACTTTTATACATATAAAAGCTTTTAGACCTTCTTCCACGACTCATATGAGATATGCTTTTCAGGTATCAATCAATGAAAACGTAATAGCTTGGAGAAAACATGATACTTGCTTAATTAATCGTCGGATCGTTTACAGTACTCATATTGTTATTATGGTAAGCTTCTTAGTTCTTTTATAAAGTTTTACACAATACGTTAGAGAAGCAAATCGTTTTTATAATTAATTATATCAATTGCCAATATTTGAAAATAACAATTACTATTAAACTGTTTTCTCGTAAATTTGTAGAGCCAAAAGCATGCATAACTCTTGCACGCTTTTACGTCCGTAACATAATTAACGTGGTAAGATCCGGTTGAATGTGATCGAAGGCCTGGTAAGTTTACCACCAATGTCATAAGTGACTGTGGTCACCTCAGGCCATCAAAATCTAAACGCGCTGTCTGAAAAACCCTACACTAACATTTTCTTTATAGTGCTAATACATGATATTTAATAAGATATTAAAATTACATCGATCTTATGTGTCGTTTGTACAGCATTTAATATTTTATTAAGTCCGTATCCCGTAGGAATAAAAAGTGCCTATGTGTTATTTCAGTTGTCCAGTTATCTACGAAGCAAATTTCATTGCAATCGATTCAGTAGTTTTTGCGTGAAAGAGCAACAGACGCACACATACATATGCATCCATCCTCACAAACTTTCGCATTTATAGTATTATTATTCGCCAATAGATGTCAGGAAGAGTCATAATAAATTGGGACTACTTAAACGCCTCCTATTTGTTAAAAAAAACACGAATAAAACACGAATATGACATTTTCTAAAAAAGATTCCTAGCTAGATCGATTTATCGCCCCCGAAACCCCCTATATACTAAATTTCATGAAAATCGTTGGAGCCGATTCCGAGATTTCAATTATATATATATATATATATATATATATATATATATATATATATATATATATATATATATATATATATATATATATACAAAAAATGCTCGTTTAAAGATATAAGATTATGTATATGGACACATAATAAGATTACAACAAATGCTTAAATATTTCCTGTTGAATTGACTGCATAAATAAAATTAAATATTTTATCAGCAAATCTCGTATAAAAGATACTATTAAATTAAACAGACAAAGTTTGTCAGTGGAAACTGTTACGGTGTGAAAACGTTAAATACATCTTCTATTTAACGCACAGCGATTCCTTTATGCTTTCTAAGACTTAATATTGTTGATTTCTTACTGAGATTTCACTTACACTTCTGAGGTTTAAAACATTTGTATGATAATATACAAGAATTAATTAAAATATATAAATGTAGAAATATTGCTACAAAAATTAAGTAGCACATATAAAAAGTAATATCTACTGAATTTTTTATGATGTTGGTATACTACTAATTATTCTAACATTTGTCCATCTAATCAGTAGATACAAATGCTTATAACATAATATTTAACTTGTTCTTGAGCTGCTTAAATATTTATATTGTTTTATAAACACTTTCTTGTACAATGCAAATATACAGTTAACAAAAAACAAATAACTAATATCTAATGTACAATTCGGCGGCCTTATCGCTTAGAAACGATTTCTTCCAGGCAACCTTGGGATATAGGAAATATTAATTTTGAAAAGGTAGAAAGTGCATAAATACATACAAGAAACTGTACATCTATATATATATAGATTGAAATTGATTCATATAGGAATAAAGATAGTATAAATATGCAGTAAAGAGAGATAAATTATAGAGGAGAGAAAAGCAATATAACATAGAACATAATCAAAAACAACAGTATGGAGATAGATAATAATTAATTCTTAGCAAGAGAAATATATACCTAGTCTTGCCATAAATATTGTAATAAAGAAAAACGAAAATTGTTAACTGCAAATAACATTTATTACTTTTACAGTGTGTCAGTTTAATACATAAATATAAAACAATTAAAAA
>NC_052117.1:2922948-2958016 GCF_012273895.1 Zerene cesonia
AGATTCGAAATTCAAATGTAATATTTTTTTATAATTAAGTGTAACAGTATTTATGGCCAGACTAAGTATAATGTGTGTTCCACAATCTTACGCCTTGTACGGTAAGAAAAATGTGTTGATTTTTACAAAGATAAAGAACCTGTATTTAATATAAACAAAAATGAAGGAGCATGTTGAAGGAGCAGTGGTCCGAATAATTGAAAATTTGAGTACCTTCTAACAACATAGGTACATATTTCCTTCCGGAACATTGTTTTGAAGAAGAGTATGTAATAACAAAACACGGACGGTGGATGCCATCAAATCCCATCCTGCCAACCGTGTAATGTACGCCGTATGACTTTCTTTTTCATTGTTCTTTTGTGTTTTAGAACCCATACTATATTAATCCTACTAATATTATAAATGCGAAATTTTGTAAGGATGTGTGTGTGTTTGTTGCTCTTTCACCGAAAAACTACTGAACCGATTGCAATGAAATTTGGTACGTAGATTGTTGGACAGCTGGAATAACATATAGGTTACTTTTTATCCCGATATTCCTACGGGATACGGACTTACGCGGGTGAAACCGCGGGGCGCAGCTAGTCATAAATAAATTCGGAAAGCTTCTGTGAATGTGGATACATTTGTTGCCTTTCATATAAAGCGTACGAAACCGACTTACCTGAGATTAAAACAATTAATTTACGTAATCTAATTGTTAATATACAGTAACATTTAGGTATATAGAACTATTTAGATATTATATAACAGAATATGCATTTCACCGAATGAACAGTTCACCGCGTCTGTATCGTGAGAGCGGTGAAAATGTTTTTGTTATTATAAAGTGAAACCGGGCCTTGACCGTCACGACCTCAGCTATGGAGTCGCCGTACGATATTAACTTCAGTTTTTTATGTATGATATATAGTTTACTGTTTATACTTATTTACTTCAACGGCGCAACGACCCAAAGCATCTTGCCAATGAATTTTGCTCTCCGGCATCAAAAGACTCCAGACATCACGTGTTAGTGCCCTGGTGTTGAGATCTTCAACTTGGAGAATGTCCAAGTCTTTTACTAATTTTCAACAACTTTCTAACGATGGTGAGGTCGGCCAAGCCAAAAAGCCAAGCGGTAAGCCCACTTTTTGTAAGGGCTAAAATTATTCAAAACATAAACACATAACATAAACAATTCTAAACAATTTGTCTAGTAACATAAAAAAAAAATTGACTCTTTCAACAGTAAGTTATTTCGTTTATATGAAACATTTATTTTAAACAACCAACAAGAGGAATGATTAACAAAAAACTAACAATAGATCAATTTAACACATCTAAAAAAAAAAAATAATTTGACAGCTCCACAGCAGCCTCTGTGCGAGCTTCTCAGCATTTAGGCAGATCGTGGAAAGTGTTCATGATCTCGTAACATTGGCGCCAATTACGCTTTCGAAGCTTACTGACGTGACGCAATTTCTTCACTGTGACCGGACACGTAACTTTTGGGCTACAAACTGTTACGATCACAATTTGTTTATTTTCTTTATTGACTCTACATTATATTTGGTTAGTTTAGTTTTCTTATTTCCCCATTTATCCAAAAACGATTTAATTGCCGTTATTTCTAATCAGTTTGTATAATTATATCAAACGGAAGAGATATAACTTAATGATATAAAACTGAAGAGTTTTTTATTTATGTGAACGAGTTAATCTCAGTAACTATGGCCCAGTATATAAAATTCTTTGGCCTAGCCTATAATACGTTATGAGCCTACCACAGGCGAAATCGGAGCGGATCGCTAACTTCATACAAAAATTCCGCATAGTTATTGAAAGCTTCAATGCGAAATATACGAGTAAGTTATACAATCCCAGGATCTTTATTAATATAATACTCAAAACTATATCAGAGAAATTATTAAAAAAACATCTTGAAATTCATACATTCGACGTTAAACGTAATGAAATTAAATGTTGCAACAAAGAAAACTTATTGCTTGTACAACTGTTATCAGCGCCCTCTGTGAAATAAATGTACAGACACGTGTATTTCGCTTTCCTTTTAGAAAGGAGAACACAATAAATGTAGGGTACATTTCTGCACAAACTTTTTAAGACAGTTATTATTGCGGACAATAGATGGCGTTGTAGGCAATTTACTTGAAGTTAAGACTAACTTTATTAAATATCCACTCGAGACTTCGCTCGCGTAACCTACAAAATTTTTAGGACTTTAGATGCGTATATCTCGACAATCTCTCTACAGGTGGCTAAATACTATAGGTGCTACTCTACATTATTCTTAAAGGCTCCTTATATTTTTATACGCAATACGTTTGAAGCTTCCCCAAATTTTGGACGGACTGGTATAAATTAACTTCTCTGCGTAACTCTGTATTCAAGTAAGACGATTTTGTTGATAAGGTTAATGTTATCATGAAAGAGTGGTTTAATGTTTTCTGTTTAATATATTTCTAGTTCAGACTTTGTAACTCTGTGAATTAAAATGTTCGATGATCTTAGATACTAATCATCACACAACATTTTTGTGCGTTTCTTGAGATCGTAACCTCACTTCAATTAAAAACTGTATACTCTATTTTAAGTATCTAATAAATTTTGCAATTTATGATAAATATACGCACATGAGCTATTTGTAATACAAAACTGACTGACTGCCATTTTTAGCGTTTTAAATAAATCAATGTAAATTTTCAAGTCGATTACAAGATTTTACTTCTTGTAAATCATGACTTTATAAAACAACAAAATTCAATCAGTTTGTAAATATCATATATGAATATATTATCTAGAGAAAGAACAGTCTAGAAACATCATGCATGGTGGACCATGAACACTTTTAGATAATGTAGCCTGCTATTGTCATTTTACTTTCAATTCCACTTTAACTTTATAAGAAAGTCCAGTTTACCTACCGTCCAGCAATTTACTTTTTATTTATTACACTTCGACAAAAATTGTACAGGTAAGGAAACTTAAATTTATCTTGTTCTAAGATCCATCTTGTTATTAATAACAACAACAACATTAACAAGATTTATCTTGTTATTAAAATATATTTAAAAAGAAAAAGAATATAATTTGTTGAACGGCCTTATCACTCAGAAGTGATCTCTTCCAGGCAAAACCGGGCAAAAGGTAACAAGCATTATTAGATTATTGGCGGGTCGAGAAACAAGATAGCAAAATAAGGTACCACATATACACAATATAACATATACACATACATATAACATGCTCATAATTTAATCCGGAACCTGCGTAGTTTCATAATTTGTCGGAAATATATTCATAAAAGAATCATATATCTAAACCATTGCATCCATTAGACGATCAACGAATGTATTATCGGTTGTGTTACTATATTTTATATCATAGCAGACAACTGAGCTGATGTCAAGACATTTGTTTGCCTAAAGTGTACTCATATACGTAATAAGCACTAATAGTAAAGAAACTACAATTTAATAAAAAGTTCTGTGTGCCCTGATAACAAAGCGCTATAATAGATAATAAGACTCCCAAATGTAGAATGATGACATTGTCACACCCCAAATATTATCGAGGCGCCATAACACCATACATATTACATCATATTCTTACCGAAAGTGCAGTCATCGTCGCCCTACATAACTATTACGGAAGCAAAATGACTTGTGCTGTGGTCTAAATAAAATGGTTCCGCTAATTTATCATTGTCGCCTCTTGTGGATTGTGACCATCGCTTGTTTATGTTTTGATTTATAAATATTAAAACAAATGCTAAGTTATTTTAAACAGAACATAATATTTACAATTTACTATACAGGAAAATTATTCTATTTTTTATTAAAAAAAGTAAAAAACGGGCAAAATTGATAACATGGATTACAATATAATATTCATATGTTGCTCTGTTATTCATTTTGGATATTTAAGTCTTCAAATAGTTTTGTAATTGAATATAAAATAATCAAAAACAGTTTAAGTAAGCGCAATATGTGTATAAGTTTATGATATATATGTATGTAGTTTAGCTGATACCTATACATTCGTATATAATCGACACCTTTGAATCGGCTTACCCATTTTTTTGACATGATGACATGACAGATTTAATTCCAACTTTGCACTTCAAAGACCGGTGATAATGCAATAATATCATGAGTTTATCTTATTTTCCTGATTAGGATCGCCAGGATTAAATAACTTCCTTACGTATACTCAGCATAAGAGCAAGTGAATGAGTTTCTTTCTAGCAAGCATATCACTACCTAGATCACCTCTACGTTCCATCAGGTAGACCTGTGGTCAAATACCTGCTTGATCAATTATATAAAAAAATGAAACGGTCATCTATTTGATTCAATTATTAAAGCGTCTTCAGGGTTTTTTTTTTCAACTGTATTTCATTATTTAGGTAACAAATACCAAATAAGTCCTGCAAACTAAGCAATACATTTTCTAATTTTTATGATTTTTATATTTAAAAACTATGCCACTTGAAAGCAACAACAATAGGACCATTAGAAGATGTCATCGTGCGTGCAAAAAACAAAAGCGGACTTAAAGAGATAAAATAGCGCACTGCACCCGTTTCTTAGCATCCTATCTCTGCCCATTGTACCTGCAGTTACCATCCGGCACTCTTTAGAAATGGTCGTCTTCTACCTTTTATTACTACCCTGTGTGACCCTTGCACATTCCGGAGCATATTCATCCCCGCAATATGCCAAGAAAATGTACCCGAAGAATTTTGATACCAGCGCTTTCCTTCCTAAGGATAATCCTGCACATTTTAAGAGTGAATGGATTGACCGATTCGACAATAGCTTGAACGATACTTCGCAATATGGCAGGGCTTCGTTCTTGGATACAGCAGGGAGTTTCCTCAGTGGTGCCGGAAGCCAAGTTATGTCGAGCCTGGCGAAGGATTTCATAGCGAGGTCCACAGGGAGCAGTCAGGTTGGTTTTGACTGCATTTCGCAGGTTCGTATCGCACTTGTATAAAGATTGCACGCATTTTTGCATGACTCAGCTTTGCGTTATCGATTCGTTATTCTTAGGATTGTCTTTGTTATAGAAAGAGATAGATATGGATAGATAATTTGTAAGTAATAGAATGAATGTAATGTATAGTATCGTAGTTGAAGTAGTATGTATATATTACACTAAATAATAAGACATGTATTCACTATATTGTTTTTTCCATATTTTACATAATAAATCTTTATTTAGCTTGTTCACTCTAGTTTATTTTCATATAATTTAACTGAAAAGCATATTTGTGAAAATTTTAAAGAATGGAAATATTTAATCACAATTCGTCCGAAGAGACGCGGGCCCGCGATTCGGACCCGCGTCTTTTTGACAAACCGTAGCAATGCCTAGCCTCTTGGCCATCCTGTAGCATATTGTAATTTCAAATGTTGTTTGAGACAAAAAAAATTTGCGGTGCGAAGCCGTTTCGTTACTCATACGTCACAAATTATTCCTTTAAAATCATCTCTCAAACATTCAGGTACTCAGCTTAAACCTGACAAATCTGGTGATTCTGATAGTCTTGAAGGCCCTGGTACTTGCCGCAGGATTTTTCGGAGCTGGCGCTTGGAAAGGACACCATTATGGAAGGAGTTTAGAAGGTAGGAACCATTTATATAAGTTTTATCTTTACGTATGTATGAGTCAAGCATGATTCTTCTTCTAAATTTTTTTAAGCATAGAAACAAGCATATTTTTACTAGGCCACGATTTTTATTTTTACAATATCAAAGGCATAGATTATTATAAAACAGCAAAGAAATCGATCAGGTGCGAGTCGGATTCGTCACACTAAGGATTACGTACAAATACGCTAGAGAACATCTCCAAAAAAAAAAATTGCCCAGCGTTGCTTAATCTCGATTTCCTATTATGATTGTCAATTGTTATTTATAGGGAAATTAGGAATCATAGGAGTTCAGGAGGTATAGGTTGGTGACAGACGACAGCGAAGTCTTAGTAATAGATAGAGAATTATGTTATCTGTGGTAATAGGTTATCGTTTTTCCTTTTGAGTAGGGACTGTTTTTAGTAACCCTAAAAATTAGCACCAATTTTAACCTACCACGTATTGCAACATTTCATGTGTTGAATAATTGGCCGACAATTCTTAAACTTTTATTCTTTAACTTCCTTTCTTAAACTTTTATCGATTTAATTGGATTCGAATCAATACGCTGAATTATGTGTCATCAGTAACCGTAATTTCTCGGGTAGTTTTAAAATAGAGTGCTATATGAGACCACTACAGTTTATAGTATTTATTAAATTCTAACAAATAAAATCTATAGTACAGTAAAAACATAATAAACTAAAAATTTAAAACAAAAACTCAATCTAATTAAAGTAAAACTTCAACCGCATTGATTCGGTAGGCTTAAGTGTATGTTATTGTTAATGCTCAAATAAAAACGAGGAACAAAAAGTAGTCGTACGCGTACATCTTACATAACCGGAAATAATAATAGCTATAATATGTCCACAACAATAATCCGGAAGCGACAACCACTAGATCAGTAAACATACATCTGCCTATTCTTAATTCTCAGTTCCTACTTGCTATTCTAGACTCTGAACTGACGGCATAGAGAATATTTTTAACAAATCCTTATATATTTAAGCCTTTGACCACGTGCCGAAACTGACCATCAGGGCTATTAAGTTAATCCAATATAGTTGGATGCGTTTTTCTTGTCCATTCTCGAAGTAATCCCATTGTTAGGGATAATCTGCAGACACCGTGCGTTAATGACTGTCAGATCTGCGGAAGTTTGTTAAATAAATTTTATTGTAACAGTTATAAACTGTTGATATTGTTCTCTCTATTTACATTTATAACAAATGAAAAATATTTCCTGAAACATAAACATCGCCATTATTCCAAATTTAACCCAACCGCATATTCGGTTTTAGTTACTTCTACAAAATGTTTATAAACAACTTTAGTATTGTACCTATATTTTTGCTGTGACTTGAATAAATTTTAGTAAATAATAATAATTTCATTTAACACATATTGTGTATTTCAATTTGTACGAAACATATGGTAGCCCATATTACCTTTTGGGTATTTTATATTTAACGATATCCCAGATTATAGATAACAAGTTATATATTAATTAGTCTTAAATGTCCTTGCATCACTTCCTTAATAATATAGGTACATAAAACACATCCTTTTTTAAATTCCCCTATAACAGATAACAAGAACGCGTCATACATAACAGAAGATGAAATACTGTTATATCTGAGTTATCTCGTGGGGCAGCAGACGCAAGACTACGGCTGCCTGTACCGTCTGGCTTGCCAGAAACCGCACCAGGCCGCCATATATGCGTCGGGGGCGGAACTTATTTTGCAGGGAACGAAACTGGTACAAGGGTATGAACCTGCTTTTCCTATTAAATTTAACTCATAGAAATATTTTCTTTAGAAGCCACTAGGGAGATCTGTACCCATTCTGGATTTTAAGTGACATTTCATTTATTCTTCATCCTTAGTTATCATATTGGTAGTAATACTAATAATTCAATAACAGCAATGGCTACGTGAATATACAACATTTACTTTAAATTACTACATGAATAAATATAGAAAGTAATTGGTAACAGTTAAAATTTCATACATTTATGACAAGTCAAAATTAATGTAATTAGAATGGCACATTTTCAAAAAACAAACACATTATTGATTGTCGTAACACTAATCAATCACAATAACTCTCTAGATATCTATGTACCTTTGTGCTAAAGTATTTCTCTTAGTTTTCTGACGAATTATAAAGCAATAAATCATAAAATAAAGAACAACAACGCACAAAAATACACAAACAACACAACACAATATTATACTTTATTGTATTCAAACGTCCTCAATAAGTTAATACAATGTAATTACATGTCTTTAACTTTTCAGGACCATAAGCCTCCTATTCGTCGTAAATATTTGAGGAGCAACAGTTAATTGCTAGAAACTGCGCTTAAATGTCAATGCACTTCGGGACAGATCCCACGAGAACATATCAGACTGCACTATCAACTTTGATACAGTCAATGTTTTCAGCTGCAGCAATCAACACATCAACACGTTATAATATTTTTTACTGAGCAAATATCCAAACAACCATTTATTATTCACCCATACAAAGGGACAAAGAATAAAAAACATCAACACCACACACCCTTTATTGTCTTTAACTCTCACAAATTAACAAACGGTAAATAAATGTATTTCAGGAACAGTATCGATTTGGAACCATACGAGAACGTATCGCGCGGCATCCAGGTGGCCACGGCGCGGGGCGAGCAGGGCAAGCCTTGCGATAAGATATACCAATGTACTTAGTTCTATAGAAGATTCCATAGAATCGCGGCCCTGGAATTGTTTAATGCTTTATGTTGATATGGATGTCATATTTAGATGTAGGTTATTATCGATTTGAGCATTTGGTCATATGCCGTAAGATGATATGTAAGAAAAGCATTAAACTCGAGTATCAAATTGAGTGTGTGAATTTAATTATTTCTCAAAACAATATAGCCATGCTACATATAAGTGAAATTATTTATAACATGCCCAAAAATTCAGATTAATTATTATATTCATTTTGTAATCTTTTTCTAATATTTGTACTATCAATTATGATGCAGATTTCTTGACATATAGAATTTATATAATCCTATCCAAGCGTATTCAAATTTGTAAATAATTCAATCAATAAAGAAATAAAACATGTCATTTGTTTTATTAAAATATCTATGCCTTTTTAAACACCAATTTTTAAATACGTTAATAAAGCAATTTTAAATGGGTGAAATTTTTCTATTTTTAAATGCAAAAAATCTACTACCAAAACAGTACATACGAGTAACTTTTGTTCACCCTTTATCAAACCCTTCCAGAATCTAATCTACGACATATTTGTTTAAAAATAAAATTAAAATAACCCTAATAAATAAATAAAACATAACCATTTTATTAATATCTTAACACTAATCTATAACACATATTTGTAATAACAAATAAAGTAAAACGTAGCTCTTTTAAACTAAACTATCTTTTATCTCACCTATGCTATATAGAGCCAGCGGCCACAACCCTGGGCGTCCTCTCCGTGGGGTTGCTAAGCCGTGCGGCGCGGTACTCCGCGTACGAAACGTACCCATCCCCGTCGGTGTCATCCGTCTCTAGAGTACGGTCTACTATCGCTGGAAGTTTGCTCAAAATGTAATTCATAGGAAGGAAAAAAGGCCTAGAGACTATCTATCCCTAGCTTGTTATAGATCCGATCATCTGATCCAGTGGGCCACTGAGCTGGTGGATCGCTTGATGGTAATGGTAAGCGACCACCACCGACCATGAACATTCGTAAAGTTAATGTCTCTGTGATTGAGCTGCCTGCTTTTAGGGAAATGGGATAAGGAAAGGATTGGAAAAAAGAAATGGACTGGAAAGGAAGAGGAAAGAGAACGGCTCCGGCTGAACCACTCACATTAGGAAACACAGTAGTCTACTACTATTTCACGCCGGTTTTCTGTGGAAGTGTGAGGGCAATATATAAATATCATTTTATATTTCTTACCAATACACGTCGCAATGCTATTAGCTTCTGGCTCTATGGAAGACTCAACATCTGGTAGAGGCTCGTGTTCCATTGTATGATACACTGCCTGAAATCAATGATTAAGTTATAGTTAAGTTACGTTACTGATTTTTATTAATATAACGAAGCCGGGGGTGGAAAAGAGAAGTCCCGTGTCCCTAATGGTATGGTGCAGATGATATTCACCTAATCACACTGATAGATTTTCTTTATGGACAAGAAAGAGGAGGAAAGAGAAGATTACATTTTTACCTTCAGCATTTCCAGACCGTCCAACATAGAGTTCCTGTCAAAGTCATGTGCTGAAAAATAATGGAATTCCAATTCCTCCGGGGTCATGTTAGCCAATAATTCTGGAGTCAATTCTTTTACATCCTCTTCAATATGTCTGAAAATAGATGTTATACATGCGAAAGTTACTCTGACTGTCACTTCTTACGCGTAAACCACTGCACCGATTTGGATGAAATTTGGTGTGGATATAGTTTTAACACAGTACGAGGATTTTCCTTCATAGTTTCCGTCTATTCATCATTTATAAAATTTTGTAGTGACTACGCGGACAAAGCCGCAGAAAGCTGTTCATTTTATGAAGGAAAATACTATGAAGTATTATTCACAAAGTAGTAATCCATACATTGGTATATAGATAAACTATACTAAAAAAAGTAGAATACGTGCCGGTTTAATTATATTATGGTACCAATACTACAAATAATATACTTTTTATGTTATCATAATATTATAATGCAGATTCTGAATCAAATCTATGAGATCACAACAATAAGAACAAGAATACGAAGCTCAGATAAGTAGAAAGTAGACAAAATACTGAACTCTGGAACTAATAACTCACTTGGTGTCATGAAGGAGCTTTGATTCTCGGGTGAGCTTCTCCGTGCCCCTTGGTACGTAGTGGTGGTGTGCTTGCTCCACGCCATGCCCGTGCGGGTGGTGCGGGCCGCGTCGCATACCGAATACTATACCGCTAAGAATCACTATGACGATGGCTAATGAAGAGATATTATCAAATTTAGAGTGGGTAGTCAGTTTTGTCGACGGATCGGAAAGTTTTATATATCTAGATATTAACATTTTTTATTTAAAATTTACACTACTTACCTATATAGCTGAAAATATACTTGTATAATTATGTTATATGTAATAAAAATTCTGTTCCATTTAATATTGTGTTTTATGTGTGATATATTCAAGTAGGTGTCACCTGATCTTTGATAACATTGGTAAAAATTAAACTTTTCTGTTTTTGAAATGAGACTCGTGTGTTCGATTTAGGATTAAGGGAAACTTTCATTCTGAGACATTTCACAACATTTCACAGACATTAATCTAAGACTCATAATGTAAAAAGTAATTCGCACTTTAAATCTATTGACCAATGCATTATCATTATTTTACTTATTTCATTTTATTTATTAGACACACAAAACAGTCAGAAACCAATTAATAATATGCATAGATACATCCTCATCATACAAAACTGAAAATAACTAATATTATTTTTATATATAATATTACATTAATATACTAATATTATTTTACCTTAAAATTTTTCTAAAGCTCTCATATTGTGCACAAAAAAAAAATCAAATCGGCACGCGCCTGTACTGTATCGCGACAAATTGTTCCGTACAAAAAATATTGCCATAACGCATACCTGTCCATCACCCAATGCAAGGGGTGGGCAGCTGGCGCCCCCGGGGGCCACCAGCGGGAGCAGGACCCCACAGAGACGCAATATTCACACCTCATTTCACAAGTACCATGCTATTACTTTTGTAATTGGGTAGAAAATCTAGGCTTAGATTTTACGGTGCTGGGATTAGCTCAGATTGAAAATGTAGACAACAATTTCATTTTTATTTCATTTTTAAAGCGGGTTTGGATAGTTATCAAGAAATTTACTATGTTAATTTTTGTACTTCCCAAGATAAGTGTAGGTTGAATAAATATTTTTTCATATTAAAGTTTTAAATCTTCCTTCAACATTAAACATGCATCAAGTGTTCCTAAAGTGATCCTTACCACGACTCTATAATGTGAGTGACATTTCTTGCTTAGCGAATGCATATAAATGAGTTTTATTTCGATATGACGTTCTTCTTTAAACAGTATAATAATTGCAAGGTTCGGCAAAATGGCAAAAAAAGCATCTTCAACAACCACTAAAAACCACCACAATTGTATAGCAACAATTGAATACTCAATTCTCGTCTCCAAAATGTACACTTCTAACAGTCTATAAATTATGTGGCACAGAATAGAATATGACACTATTAGCAAAAACATACCAGCCTCATATTACAAAATAACAAAACAGGTGTTAATCAGCGCCCCATCCGAAAATCTATTACGATACAATTTCAATACATCGAATGAATTATTTATATTCGCGACCCTCTCAATCAAACTGCACAGTTGTTTCGTAGGAAAGACGAGACCGGGTCTAATCGGACCCTACTTTATAGTATAAAATGGAGCCATAATGGAGGACAAATTATGCGCTTCGTGACAAGTGCGCTCCGTATGTCGGGGTGTCCAGCACAAGCGGTTTACATTTGACACACTACTCGCTATTGTAGGGAGCAAAATAATAATTTGAATTTTGCACGTATATATAATAGGTATTTTGAATGGATCATAAATATTGAACTGCTATAACTTTAGTATACTCGTATCTCCACATATTGTTTTCCCCATATCATTGGCGAGCTGGCCCAATTCGTGCCGACGCGTGCCCTTCTCCCACACATAACGTTCCCTCGAAGAAAAGTTGTTTGGCGCTCTTAAATTCCGTTTCTACATATATAGTGAAGTCCCGAGTCCCCTAGTGGGGTATGGGGCAGATGATGTACATCCGTTTCACTGATCGATTTTCCTTAGGGACAAGTAGAGGTGATCAGCCTTCTGTGTCCTGCCAGACCGAGATATTTTTTTTTTTTGTGCGTCCCCACCGGGAATTGAGCCCAGGACCCCTCGGTTCTACGCTCACGCGTTAACCACTGTACCAAGGAGGCGGTCAATCCGTTTCTACATACCTGTTTTTATATTTTTATATAAAAGTTTGTTTATTTCTCCATGTTGTTGCATTGTAAGAGGACTTTATTATTTTTTAAAAACGATCCTTGATATAATTTGTGATTATTCGTAATCTATAGAGACCATGTGTCACGACACCATCCAGCGCAACCCACTGCATTATCGCCTTATAACGCCCTAATCCCATGATCACAATGGATACAACCACGGCTCATAGACTCCTTTATACCTTATCTTTGGTTACATTTCGTATAAAGTGATTATACTCGTATTAACGATACCGCAGTACTAAGGGATGTGCATTGAAAAAAAGTTCTAGAATACCTAGTGGAGACTAACTGTTTTTATAGAATGAACTTTTAATTTTAATCTATTTTTTTTTTTTTTTGGTTTTGTTAACACATTATACCATACCTAAATATAAGGTATTTGTTTATTACAGTTGTTAAAGTTATGACGCGCAAAAAATACAATTTATTAAAATACTCTCTCAATATAATTAATTAACGTTAATTTTGAGATTATGTTGACTGTATTTGTAAATATTCTTAAACTGTAGGAGAAATATAAATATCCTATCATATAATTTAATTTAGAAAATCATTATCACGAGAAACTTAATTTAATAAATGTTTTCCAACGTAATTACCTACAATATTTACATGTTTATTTTTTCTAAAATCAAAGTGAAAACTTAGCAATGAAATGTTAGAAGACTTCACGTATCTGTATAAAAATTACCTACCTTCAAACTTCATCCTCACATTACACTTTTTTCTTTGTTATATTTGATCAATGCAAATAATTTCACACATTATAACTATAATATTTGTGTAACAAACACTCCATATTCTGTCAGTTAAACAGCTTTCAGTTTTCAGACATGGCGGAGTCAAGCTTACTACGCTTGCGCAGCTTGAATAAGCGAATTTGTATTTAATGCTGACTGCATAAGACTTAAAATCAGATAGCCCCCAGTGTGATTCCCGCGCATGTCTTTTTGGCCACGAAAATAGTACGCTAAACGTACACGTTACAGTTTTGTGAAAATATCAATAGATGGCGCTAGTAGAAGGATGCCATTGAAAATTTAAATTGTTATCCGGTTGTCCCGGCTTTGTTCGAGCTGACCTAAGATAAAAACAAGATAAAATATATCCTGTAATACTCACACTTCATTTGAAAATGAATTGATTAAAGTTTTTTTTTCAGATCACTAGATCCAATAATTACTCCCTTAAATGGCAAGAACTCAAAATTCACAAAAATACAAAAAAAAAAAAACAAAAACTATTCTTTTATCTAAATAGGTATATGTTAATATGGTAGGTATTACAAAACAATAAAATTAGATGCAACTGCCATCCGTCTACGGCCCGTTATTATTTTTTTGGAATGATGAAATATCATTTAAATGTTGATTAACGATATTATAAAGAGTTTTTTTAACTGAATTTACAGATAGCCTATCTACATTTACTTATCCAACTAGATTTTAAAGGAAATATTGGCATTGAGACTTCAATAAAAAGCAATTCAATATTAATTACAATCACTATACAAAATTTTAATTTAAGCATAAATAGCTATCCCGTATTCATAATAAAAGTTCGATAAAATATACAAGAAATGTAAATAACTACGTCAGCCATCAATAAAGACCGCTGAATGTTTTAATACATACTCATTTTCTCGCAACCCACCACTGAAAGAGATCTTTATTCCTTTAAAGATAGGCGCTGAATTTACTGACATAACAACGCGATCCCCGCAACAGAAATAGCTGATAACAAAGTTTCTGCACATGAGAATCATTCTTACTGCTAAGGCATATGCTACTGATTCGTATGCATTGTTATTGTGTTTCGGCGTTTCATACTTAAATTGTTTATGTTTGTAGCGATCTGTTAAAAAGAGACGGGTGTATGTAAGCGTGTGAGTATCGTATGATCAATACATCGGGGGATGCGTTATACGAAGGCTTCTCTAATGGTCGTTTTCTTACATTTGCATGCTAATTGATTTCACCACTCAGTACATTCCTTTTGTCTTATATGTGACGCAAATTGCAACGAATTAAGTCACGTCGCATTGTGTTGAAGTTTAGTAGAGTAATTTAACGCTTTATAGTTTATCGCATAACTACGTACATAATGCTTTCAGAAATTATCACATACTGTAAACTAGATGACTAGTAAAACATACCTTTAAAAAAACAAAACTTTTAAAATTGCGGTGAGCAAAAGCTATGTTACTAGAAAGTTTCGAAGCACATATAAGTTTAATTAACAATGATAATTGTTTTATTATAAATTTGTTATTTTATTGCTACAGATTGAGGATATATGGACGATATGAAGATTCGATAAATAAGATAATTAAAAGAATCAGCTTTACCGCCTTTTAGGGTATCGATATCGCTATCAAATATTAACTAATTGGGTGCATGTTATTAATTCAGTATATTATTTTATATCAATCAATTTATTTTTAGAATAACCTTTTAATAAGTATATACCAAAATATGTATATGAAATAAGTAATTCTATTTATAGGCAAGGAGCTTGTAGGCTGTAGAAGATTTCTGTGAATGCAAGCTTGATTAGTTATTTACTTGATCGATACATGATTTATTTATTCACAAAGAAGAAAAGAAGATACAGCCAGTTAAAGTTGTAAAGGAAGAACATTTTACTTTCATACAGAAATTAAACAATACGTTCGTTATTGTGTATTTGAAAAGTAAATAGTGATAAAATCACTTCTGAACTTTTTTTGTCGACTTCAAAATATTATATAGAAATATAAAAATTGATCTTTTTATTATAATCAAACAATAACAGGTAACAATATTTTGAAGGGACTAGCGAAGGTTAAAAATTGGAGCAAAATGTTTTTATTTAAAAACAAAAAATAATCATCACAATTCAGCCATATATATGCTCTTTATTTTTTCTTTTTATATTGCTCTTGGAATCCTTTGTCCAATTAAAATAACAATGATAACACAAAATGGCTAATTAAATAACAAATATCCAAGAACATACTATCCATAGTCTTAAAATATATTTTTCAAATTTATAAACACACATTAACGTACAGCCCCGAATCCGAGATTTGTGGTTTAGGGAGGCACGGGCGTTGCTAGGCAACGCAGGGAGGTGAGCATCCCGGATCACTTTTAAACTTTCATGTCGGAAAGTTTTTAAGGTTTGCTTGTGGCACTCAGAGTCTCTTCCTTTTTTTTTTATATTGCTTTAAACGTGATACTGATGTACCTGTACAATTTCTATTTTATTACCACACTTTATTCATATTAGGTAAGTACTGATTGGTGTAACTTTGTGTTTTACTTAAATAAAATTATACCAATAAAACTTATTGCTTTTACCTCAAACTTAGTAAACGCTTGTGTTTATGGCTTAATAACAAACATTAATAAATAGAAGAACATTATAGAAGTATACAAAATAAACATGGTGTTTGTAATAAACATATATGTAATATGTTGTTTTCTATTAGAAATATCTTTTCCGCGTAATTCTCTGTAGATATTGAATAAAATGACCAGTCGAGGCTAATCAAGTTCTCATGTTTTTAGCCGGTATTTTATAAATTTTAAGACTAGTAGATAATTCACATAAGTTATTAAGTACCCCATAGCAAAATTAGATATATATTATGTAATTTTAGAACACTATAAGATGGTCACACACACGCAGTCAGTACCAATTTCCAAATAATAAATATTTTAATGTACTAAAAGTACTAATACCACAAATAAAATAAGCCTTTTCTATTAAGTAGACGTATACAACGTATAATATGTAATAATTAAACCTTCGTTATCGGATCAATGAGAACTTAGAATAATACACGAGATACTTTCAGGATTTTGTTTAAAATGATACTAAAACATTCAAATATCTACTGAGAAAACTGAAAATATCTATTGATATAGACAAAAATAAAACGAACTCAATTAAAATCACTAATAACAAAAAGTCAAACTTTAAAACATCAAAGACTAATTCTTATCAACCTTGAAACATAAAGTAAATCCCCTCAATAATTCAAGAAGTTGTATGAAAAGTTTCCAAGCGTTGAGAGTGTTCCGTACAAAATTGATGAGCTAAGGAAACCGCGTTCTGCGAAGCCAGCGAACCCGATGTTGCTTTTAGCCCCATAATTGGTAAGCTTTTAAGACCGCGCATTCGTTTGACATTTACCGTTACCTACTTGGAAAGATATAATGTACCTACGTTCTTTATTATTTTATTAACTAAAACTTTTTTTGCGTTTAATTAACAGCCACAACACAGTTGGAAACTACTCAAATAAGAGATAACTGTAATAAAACATTCAATCGAAATAACAATTACTACTAATTGAGTAAAGATATATTCCCTAAAATACTTAGTTCAGAATCTAAAAATTATAAAACTGTATCGAAAGCTTTACAACCATCAATCTCAACGAAGTTATGTAGCCTTATTTACAAGGTTCTCCATTTTCATTAAAATTAGTAACTTTTCGCAGCGGCACTAAACTAATTTTTGTTTGGCTGCTGACACGTGGCTGTAATAAAAAAGTTAAACGTTCTAATTTCAAATTATAGAGGGCGGCAACTAGCACGCGAACATAATTGGGCGGTAATTTTGACAGCAGGATAGGCGCGAATTTTTCTGTCAAAATATTTTTGCAAACAATTGGCATTCTATTCAACGCTTAGTATTTCCACGCCTACATTTTTGTAACAAAACAAAACCACAATTAGCGTAATAGTAACATGTAAATTACATTGTAAATTGAACAATGGCATTTTAAATCTAAGAGCTCCCCCATTTTTATTGAGTCACGTTAAGCAACGATATTTTCGTAATATTCATGCAAATTAATAATTGCCTCTCTCAATTAACCTGTTTAGCAAATCAGAAATGTCATGTAAATATTTGATACCAGAAAATGACTCGAAAGGGAAGAATTATAAAATTATCTCTCAAACGTTTCGTTTCGAGGCACTGAAAAGGGTACGCTTTTAAGAGCTGTAAAAGGCGTATTTTGTCCCTGTCACACGGATCAACTACTAGGCCAGGTGCTGACCTCTTTTGAGGGTCATTCCTATTTGGTGAAAAATTCTCCCGCATCGTAATACTGAATCATAAAATGGATTTCCAAGGCTTTGGGCTATTAACAGATTGCTATGATATTTGCTATACTAATATTAGGCGACATAATTTAACGAAAAAATATACAATGAAATAACTCATGAATTAAGTAAGTCTGTAAATCAGTATGTACATAGAAAGTTTTCAAATTACCTTTTAACAATATTTTTTGTTTCCTAAATTTAAATATTAAAATTAAAAATTAAATTATTATACATGTAGGAACTATATAATTTAATTTTATTACACCAAAAAAATACTAAAACCAGTTCTCTTTTTATATTTAACATTTATTTTTAAAATGGCCTTTCACTTCCATTTTACCCATAATAGACTTTGAATTGAATCTAAACGTAAGTAGGTATTCGAGCTTTACTAAATCAAATAAAATAATAATTAGAGGATATTTCAAAGAAGCTGTCCGATATTCGGGATGGATAGCGAGACGCCCGTAGCTATTAAAAACTTATTAAACCTCATCTCGGCCAATTACACCCTAGTTACAAGCCCTTCCTCACGGGAAAGTTAAATGTAATGATACAAAATTCTCATCAACGAAACGACAATCCTTTGTTGTGTTTTCTATACATTAGTCGATAGGTTTGATGTTTATTTATTGTGTGTTTTGATTAGATAACTTAAACTCGTATAACGTCATCCCAATACAAGTCTGATTCATCCAAATTAAGTATGATTGGCCAGTCCTTTTTATACGTAGATACAATGTCATTTAGAGAAGTCATAAAGATTTTCAATAATTGTCAATAATAGATAAGGTACTTATATTAAGTATGTTACTAATTATGTTTCATACATTTTCTACAAATATGGATAATCATAAATCTCTCTCAATAACAATTATTTTTTAGTCATTTTAGTGCGATCAAACAAGATCAAACTTACGTTTCATAATTTTTTGCCGTTTCGACATAATTATTCATCTATTAGAAGTTAAATAAGTTGTAATAATAAAGAAACAACGTCTGTCTCTCAGTCCACTCGCCTATCTACTTGATAGTACTTATCTTGATTTCAAATATATATCTAACAGTATATAAACTAAAAACATACTATTAAGGATATGTAAAACCTCTTTAAAGACGAGATGTGCTGGTTCACCTTTCAGTTGGCGGGCGGATGAGAGCCGGATGCAGCCGTCCACAGGAAACAACCGCATATCTGCTTCTACACCTCTTTAGCTTATTGATTTACAAAACTGGCTTTTTGAAGGGTAATTGGAAAGTATAAAAAAACCTTCAGTATAACGTCTGTGCACAAAATTTCATTATAATTATTATTATCCAGTAGTTAAAACGTAACATATCACACAGATACAGAAATTCTCGTATTTATAATTTTTGTTATGGAAAGTATGAATGCTTACCAAGCATCTGGAATAAAGGAATGGAGGAATAAGTATAAAAAAGTGAAAATAGCAAAAGTTTTAAATATTTGTATCTATGTACATGTATGTTTAAAATTAAACGTATAATAATTATAATAACAATTAAACACACATTTATAACAATTAAAATATCATTCATTCCAGATCTTATAATCAATAAAATAAATGTATTGATAATAAAAACAACGTAATACTATCCATTTTTATTTCACATTATCCCCTCATTCAGAATCTCATCAATATATATTATCCTCTCAACTTTGACTTTAGTAAGTTTTTTTCATAAAAATAACAATATTGTCATAAAAAACTACACTTACAATTCTCTCAAATACATCGAGACGTATGAATCACAAATAACAGTAATAAGCTCGAGGGTGAAATATACTTTAAATCGAGAGTCAACAAATAATCTAGCCACGTGTCACCAATAACAGATGAAAGACGTATAATTTGTTCTTCTGTAGAGCATGAGCGCTAAATCGTGGGCGGGCGGCGGGCGGGGCGCGCACATGGTCAAACAAATGTCGCAAATTGTTTATTTAACAATGATGTTTATATTGACACGAGTGTTGTGATACAATCATAAGTATATAAATGCATTTTCCAAAATTTTGGGATAAGTCTGAATCTGAAAATATTACTCTCTCAACCCTAATAATTAGTAATTTCATATACAATGGAGTTTACTTTTATTTAGACCACCTCGTTTTGTTCTAGATTTTCATTAGCTATTTGAGTAGGTATCCAAAATGTAATTGCTATTTTAAGGCAGGTACTACTAAACATATATATCTCAAACTGTTGTACATTTTTAAAAGTGAATTCAGCCGGCCCTGTGGCGCAATGGATAACGCGTCTGACTACGGATCAGAAGATTCCAGGTTCGAATCCTGGCAGGGTCGTCGTGTAAATTATTTTGTTTAAATACTTACATTTTAATTATACAATATTGTTCTTTTTGCTATTTCTTTACATAGACGCTACATGAAAAAATATTCTATGATTTTTGTTAACGAACTTTTAAGCTTTTAGGTGATGACTTTCTAAAGCAAAATATAACATATGCGGTAATAACAGCATCAAACCACGCATTTATATGTGTACCTAATAAAAATATGGACAAATACAAAATAAATTCGGTGTTTTAAAAGTTTTAATCATATGTGCTACACTAGATAGGTACCAATTTATTAAAGATTTTTTTTTTCAATTATTGACTTCATCATTTATTATGATTCCAGATTTTTTTACATCTGCGGTTATGTGCATATATAAATAAAAAAACAGAATTATTATTGCTTATACAACATAAACTACCTCATGTTTTTTCTAACATATAGTGCACTGCTTATAACATAAGCTATCTGATAATTGGGGAACAGAACAATTGGGGATCAAACGAACCTTACAAAATTTTATAGTTATTATAGAAGCATTTTTTATTTATTTCAAATATATATAACCTTAGAATAAAAAAATATGCATAAGGTCAGGTTAAGACCGTGCTTGATTTTAAAAATGATATCAATTTGTACTCCGACTTTTAAAAACGAAACTTCTAAATATCTAAATAAATTTAATGACACTCAATATCAGAACATTTGCGTTTGGAACTCGATACATCTAATGATATTCATAAACTATTAAAAAGGGTTGATCATATCATTAAAATATTTATTCAAAGAGCTCTTATCGTTGCATCTACAATGCAATGGTCCTGATGTTATATTTAAGTAACCACATGAGCTTTCTATTGAGACAAACAATCTATAACTTTGTGCTTTTATAAAATGGCAACACCAATTTCAATGGCATTTCATTATGAAGATGCAATAGTTGCATTCTTAACGTACGTGGTTCGCAGCTTATCGAATTGAAAAAAGAGACTCAATTTAACTACATTGAAGGCATACCTATAACTGTACAAGTACTGTATATATATACCTACCATTCATTCCGCGGATTCACCCGCCTTGTCTAAACTTGTCTAAATTAAAAAAATATATACATTCTTAAACCACAGATAACTAAAACCATTCTGTCAAAGTTAATTAAAAAATGACGCATTAATTTGGTCCCATTTCAATTGGATCCCGATGTAACGAGTATTTTTGAGTTTTACTCAATTGGGCAATGTTTATTAAAAATACTTCATATCACAACTGAATAATTTGCATAAAAAAAAACTTTTTCAATTTAATTCATTGCGGGCATCTGAGCTGGTTCGCCTGATGGTGCGCGATCACCACTTTTGACGATCTGTTTTAAATCCCTTATGTTGTAATTATAACTAATTTTCAAGTTTTTGAAATGCGTGTTATTATTTTTATTATCAATTCTTGAGTTATATAAAAATATACAGATAACACTTACTCATTTAGACAGATAATAGTTGTGTTTGGATCAGTTCTTGAAATGTAAGGAAAAATAATGGAACAGATGTTTCCTGTATCATTAAATTATGAGAATCTTACACAGGCACGTACAACGTGATAAATATAACAATAATAATTAATTGATATGTAAAATAAATAAAAGCATAAACTTTGCTGTTTTTGTTAAGTCAGTTTAAAGATTTAAAATTATTGCTTAATCTACGAGTTATGGAAATTTATTTTAAAACAAAAATATACCTAATATAAAAAACAAACACTTATTTATTGAATTAATTAGGTACATACATTTATTTTTGTATGTGAAAAGCATTTATTTAGTTTAATTTACATTTTCATATTCTAGCAATAAATATAAAGATCCCCTTGATATTTGAAAAATGTACCTAATTAAAAGAATCAGAATAAAAATCAATTATGAGGCGGGATACGCTTCTGCGTCTTTCGCGATAAAGGTTCTTCTATTCTTTGTATTATTGAAACAAAATGTTTTTAGAAATGCATCAATTGCTATTAAAAATTAAATAATTGCATTCGCTGTAAATTATTTTAATAACATATTGTTTTGCATTACTATTTGTATGTAAGTAGTTTTAAATTTGAATGTACGATACCAGACGTCAGTCAACCTAATTTTTCAATGTTCATTCGTCAGCGACGTTCAACACCCTGCAGTTCGATATTCAAATCGCTTAAATTATTCATTTTATCAACGTCTACCATCCTGAACAGACCTGACTGTTTACCCTGATCAGCAACTTTGAATGTTGAATCAGCGTTCTGTCTATTGACTTTGTTTATATCTCTCATAGAAATGCTAGTGTTAATACAGGTATGAAATTAGAAGTTAATTGATGTTTAGTATGTAGGTTTTGTAATTTGTCTTAATTTTTTTTTTCATCATAAATATTACATAGAAAATACGTATTTTAGCAAGCACGGTTAATATTGATAAAATTACCGATACCTAAACGGAAGTAAAAATAACACTATGAGGTAAGTACCGGGATTCTATAACAATATTGTTTTCAATTATTTGGTCAACGTTATTAAAGTAAATTTTCGATATTTATTAAAAAACAATAAATATTTAGATACCTTCATTTTTCTTTCAACAGATTTACCTCAAGAAGTTCATACGTGGTTTAGTGTTTTGTAGAACAAAACATGGTACAATGCATAAACTTTAAACGCTAGAACGACGAGAAACCATGGGGACAATAAAACAAAGAGAAGCGCTCCTAGCCTGAAGCGGTGTGGCGCACCCCTAGTCCAACAGGCAACGGCCAATCGCCGTCGAGCACGGCACGCTCGGGCCCGCCCACTGCCGCCCCCGTCGCTCCACTGCGACTCAACGCTGGGGATGAATGAGACGCAGCATCCCTATAAAGATTTTACATCGATTACGGGGATACTGAAGTGAGCCGTTTCGCTCTCGCTCGAGGGCGGCGACGTGATATCATCTCGCGCAGTCGCGAACAATTAGTGCGCGGGGCGGCGTGTCGGCCGTGTACCACGTCACTATAATGTGGTTAGTCAGTGAACGTCGGGGCCGAGCCGACGGCGACGGCACGGAGCACGACGTCAGAAACGCGGGCGAGCCGCGCTACACGATCAGCCAGCGCACCGGCCCCAGCACGGTGGAGTTCAAGAGTGCGGCGTGCGCGGGGGCCGTCGAGCCGCCCGCGCCGCCCTTGACCGCGCTCCCTGACCCACAACAGTTCAACATCTTCCCGGCCTTCTTCAGCCGCCAGCTCAACTTCAGCGGCAGCGGCGGAGGCGGCCAAGGCGCTAAAATCATGGAAGAGCTGCGGCCGAACTTAGTCGGCGGATTGCTCGGTGTTCCAGGCCTTCTAGATGAACACCAACACGATGCCAAGTTCCTACCCTCGGGAGGAGAGAGCAAATACACGCCCGATAAGGGTAGAAAATGCAGCAATGCATCAAGTTCCTCAGCTGAAGAGTTCGGTGGTCTTTATGGCGGTGAACACGCAGCTACGCCTCCAGCACCTCCCATCAGCCGGTCGTTACAGGACCACACAGGTAATTGTGCTTTATCTACAATAATATTATAAAGAGGAAACGTACAGTTTGTGTTTTGTATGTTTGTTTATGCAAAAGCCACTAAAACGATTTCGAAAATTCTTTCACCATTAGAAAACTGTATCTTCACTGAGTGACATAGGCTATATATGTACCACGGGTAAAGCCGGATCGAACAGCTAGTTATTAATACCCTACCGCGCGTGAATTAAGTTTCATAAGTAAGTACCACTCAAATCTATCTATAAAAGGGTAGATAACACATATGAAAAGAAATAAAAATTGCCTATATAAGTATGTTTAAAAACTTCACTACTGTATACGCACGTAGTTTACATAAAATTTAAAGAGGATGCTATGGAACCAATTCATATATTATTAAATGAAGAGTGTCCTCTGTGTGTGTGGCCTCCGAGTTGAAAACTCTCCACCTTGCACACGCGCAAGTCCACCTCTACTTTCTCTATCTATTAGCCAATAATAATAGTAGGCAGACACCATATTTCTATTAATTAATGGTAGGGCTATTATTATTTCGTTTCAATTGTTAATTTAACATTTGCATTACACATTTATTAAAAATACATTATACATTTATTGTAATAAGCTTTTAATCTTTGATTAATTCACATCATATGGGTTATAAGGATTGGATAAAAAAGCGCTAAATTAAAATAAACACAATTTTTATTCACGCAACATCGTTTTGTCCTAAAAGCATTGTTTTGTCATTTATGGAGTAGAGCCACTTTGACAACTTTCATCCACTAGCCTAGGTGCAAGTGATTTGTTTACTGCGTTGGCGCACATATTCCTTCTCCTCAAAACCCCTATTTTGGTGTCCATCAAAAACTCGAAAAATCCTAAGAAATATAAACTTCCATGTTCATTCCACGACTTTTATTCACCCAAGTGAGCAGATGTAGTTGACATCTGGGTATCACAAGTACCTAGTATCATAACGATCTAACTCATTTATTTACCATGTGTTTGTTTATTTTTTCTATAGCTATTTAACATGTTGTTATCTTTTACTGAAAATTTGAGAAAAAAATTATTCCACTGTGCATAAAATTAAACTGCCATCAGAATCTAGTCAAAAACAGACATTCATACTGAGGTTTTATGTCTGATACTCAACTAGTAAATAATTAAATTCTATAAAATCTCTATTAGATGATATATTTTACAACAACTTATATGGCCCTGTGGCGCAACGGATAACGCGTCTGACTACGGATCAGAAGATTCCAGGTTCGAATCCTGGCAGGGTCGTGATGACTTTTTATATTAAAGATGTTCAAGTAGTGATATTTTCTTATCTATTTTTTGACGGTAACTCGTAAAACAAATTAAATTATTTTATGTGTGTATTCAGTTAAAAGCTCTTGCCGTGATTTTTTAATTCACTTAACCCTATAACTGTAATTGATATGCTTTTGATTAATTGAACCGAATGTTTTTTGTTCTGAGTGAATGACTTTTATAATGAGTTTAGTTACTTTTAACAACAATAATAAAATATAATAGTTTAAAAAAACTAAAAAAACACGCATTAAAAAAATCATATTTTGCAAATTGAAAACTGGAATAATTTTATCAAATTAGTGTATTGTCATCGGTCCTCAATAAATCTACAAAGTTTGAACGAAATCTGGCCGTTTAAAGTGGGTCAAAATCGCGCCCAAAGAAGTCGGTTACAAACAAACATACAGGTGAAGCTAATAAAAAGCGTGTAAAAATAGCTCAGCACTTAAACATTTCTACATTCACATTATTCGATAAATTAAACACAAGGTTACGAAAATTCTAATAAGTGGCACTCGTTCTAGACAGAGAGAGACTCGCTGGTGAGGACGGGCACCAGTTCTTAAATCTACTGCGATTTGTTATAGTAACTACAATGTTTATGCAAATACGTCAGACTAAGCATTATAGGTCTATTTGAATAATAATTACCTGTATGCCCAAAAACATGATGATTTTTTAAATGTTCAAACAATTTTATAAAACGGCTGATGAACTGTGTTTCTGTAATGACATTTATACCACTACTTGCGCCCCGCAGTTTCACCCGTCCGTATCCCGAAGGAATATCGGGATAAAATGTTGCCTATATGTTATTCTAGTTGTAGTGTAGTAACAAATTCCATTGCAATTGGTTCCGTAGGTTTTGCGTGAAAGAGTAACAAACACACACACATCCTCAAAAACTTTCGCATTTATAATATTATTAGGATGTATGTCAAAAACATGTTGAAAATATGTAGTTCAAAAAATTGTTTCATTATAATGTCTTTACGAATTTCATACGCTTATGTTAAAACAGACATGCTTATCGACCTCTATATAATTATACAATCCTCTATACCAAATAATTAGTATCATTTTCATTTACCTAATGAAGTAATTGAAATTTTGATATTATAAAGCTTAATCAAACGCTGATCCCTACTAATATTATAAATGTGTAATTACCTGTGTTTGTCTACCTCTTCTTTACGCCTAAACCACTGAACCGATTTGGATGAACTTCTGTGCAGAAATAGTTTAAGACCCAAGGATGGAGAAAAGATAGTTGTTAGTTGACCGAAAACTTAGCTGCAAAACCCTCTGAATGCATATTTTTATCCTTTAACTAAACGGACGAAGCCGTGGGCAGAGGATAATTAAAAACAAGTTTGATTTAACAATGTACAAATAAATATTCTCACTATCGTGAGTCATAATATTATTATTGCGGTACTATTATTTATTTAACTACTTACCGATCATCCTTGCTCCGTCCGGGAAAATATAGAAGTAATTTTCGCTTTATTTTATGAGGAACATACTTATAAACAACGATTAAAATTTGCGCATTATTTATAACTAGCTGCGCCCCGCGGTTTCAACCGCGTAAGTCCGTATCCCGTAGGAATATCGGGATAAAAAGTTGCCTATATGTTATTCCAGTTGTCCAGCTGTCTACGTACCAAAATTGCAATCGGTTCGGTAGTTTTTGCGTGAAAGAGTAACAAACTTTCGCATTTATAATATAAGTAGGATTAGTTGGATACTATAATTAATTTTATATTTAAAGATATTGCAAAAACATTATATCTAGAAACATCTGCATACATTGCTTTTCTCACACCACAAAATTTATAAATATTAGTATATCTGTTGCAAAACAGTTTTTGTCTGAAAAAAATTTGGCTTTTGATTTGACCGATGCCATGAGTTAAAAAAAAAATTAACTGATTTTTTTTTTATCAAAATAGGCTTGAACTAAAGACATTGAAACGGTATTTTTCTAGTTAAACTTAAAAAAAATATCAATTATCCAATAATTTAGCAGTAATTTTACAACATGATGTATTTAAGAAGCAAGACGATGTATCTTTTAGTTTGTTTATTTGTCTACCATTAATATAATATCAACCACGTCAACCTAACGCGCTCGTTCCTTCTCTTTAACTAGCCTATTTAAACTCTAGCTAAACTATTTAAAGACTAACAACTATGTAGGTACTATGTTTGCTTGTTCTTAAAAAAGTCACCGTTTGCACGTTGTCAAAACCACTTTTAATCACAAAAATTTGTCAGAACTGTTTTTACCTGGAAGGCATCGGACAAAATCTCTTTTGCCTGATTTTTACAGTCAAAAGTGGTTTCGACCGGATATGATGTAATGTTTGTGAGTTTGAGAGGTTGTTGAGGGTAATCTCTCGATTATTTGTGGGTGTTATATGTAGACTATATTATTTACTTGCCCCGAGTAAACTCCGGCGCAGCCTGAACAAACTACTACTATTAGCTAATGCAAAATTTTTGACATTCAATTTCTTTTTTAATTCAATGTAAAATGATGGATATATCAATGGAAATTTATTTAGAGTAGTTTTAACGGTATATAAAAACAAGCAATGCACATAAATGTATACAAATTAAAACCAAAACATGTACCAAATTTGTTATAACAAGCAAATGTAATGTCTCATTCAGCCTTCACCTAATTTAAAACTAATCACAGGACCAAATAGGACATCGCAACTAATAATTTCGGACACGTATCTATCCAGAATATGTACGTATTACAATTCCAATTAGAGTAATATTGCAAACAATCGGCCCGGGGCTGACGTCATGAATACGAAATGTCGCTAACGACCGCCCCCGGCCGTGCGAAGCCTGAATTTTCAAGCGGAGCTGTGTGGAATATATTTCAGTGTGCGTGTGTACTGCGTAATATGCGTGGTTATGTGCAACGAATTGTTCTAGAAACACGTTCGGTTTTGGACTTAGATACAGAGGTTAAAGCTGAATAGACTGTAACTTAACTTATTCTAAGTCATATTATAAATGCGAAAATGTGTTTGTTTGCTTGTTCGTTCTTTCACGTCGCAACGAAGCGATTTTATGATACGATACGAAGCTCGAGAATGACATTAATAATACAATTAATCTAACATGGCAAAAAAAATTCAAATCTTAGTGCAGTAAATTGGTAAAGTACACATCGACAAAAAAAAACCGTGAAACAGTACAGAACCTTTGGAAGACTTCATTAATATGAGTAATAAAATGATATTGAAAAATGATAATGTTAAAAACAAAATAATTCCAGTATTTTCTCGTTTTTTCATTTCGATTTATAATTCTTAAACATTGCACTGTGTTTTGCCGTATAATATAAATTGAATGTCATTAATGATGAAGCAATTAAAAAGCATCTGGAATGATCCATCGTATTTTAATTCATAAAGGTTCCTGTATTACAGTTGCTATTCTTACAGTTGTACCTCCGTATACATTGCGTAGCGACCTAGTCACGTCTACGAAGGCTCTAACAATGAAGAGAAACGTGCAAGCTATAATAAATGAAGTCTTTGTGTTCACGCTCCATACAGAATGGCGATCAACACGCCAACCAACCTCACATAATTAACGTTTTATAATAGATAAAATTAAATGCAAGTAAACTTAAAGTAAAAAAGATACCGTAGGTAAAATCGGAACGTACATAAATTAGGTCCTAATGTGGGTATAAAATTAAAGCCTCAATGTCATTTCATATATTTGATTAATCAATTAATTTACATAATAGATTGTTTCGTTATTACTAACAGTCTTATAATCAGGAACGACAGGCTTAACTTGGAAGAAAAATTTCCTTTTCGTTATCGGCTTAAGTAGGTATTTGTCATCTCGCTCATGCTTTTTATCTTCTGTATTTGAGCTACTTGCATTTGGACTTTCTAGAGATGTGTTTCCGCGTCCATGTCTTGGAGGATGACTTATAATGGGTTTTGTATGATGTGTGTTACCATTGTAATTATTAATTCCATTGCTGATGTTCTCACTTGGTGATACATTTGTCATTGGTGTATCATTAGGTGGGTTTGTAATTATCGGACTGGTTGTTGCAGTGTTGTAATCGTTGTTGTTCGGTGGTTTATTAGAAATATATGGAGAAGAAACTGTATTATCTCCACCATTCTGGTATCCGTTATTAACATTAGTTCGTACACCATGACGTTTATTTACGTGAACTAGAGGAAAAATATTTGTAAAACCAATTGGTTCGGTTGGAGAATCGTTGGTGTTATCGTTGCTTGTCTGATGATTTCCATCATTGTGCTTACGCCGATTATTTTCTGCATTCTGCTTTTTAATCGCATCCATGATATGGTTTATTTTATTTAAATCATTCATTATTTTAGGAATATTTGCATTATTTTGAAAGGAATTCGCATTTGAAATTGGCGTGTTTCCATTTGGATCAATATCTATATTTGAAGGCTTATTATTCAAGTCTCCATCGTTTGTTACAAATGAATTAGGTAATCTATTATCATTAAAGTTATTTGTGAAAGGAACTCCTTGATTATTTAGTAATGGATTATTTGAAAAATTGTTACTGTCGTCGTTAGTTCCACCATTATATAAATTGTCATTATTAATACGGTCTCTTTGTTTTAATAGAGCGTCGGGTAATCTCCAATTATAGTTATTTGAAGGATAATTTTGAATGATCGGTGATATTTGGTTATTATTATCGCTGAAAATGTGATGTCGTCTTCTCATTAATAAATCCATGAGTCCAGCATCGCAAAATAAATGAAATTGTGCTGAAAATAACACTTTTTTTTATTATAAATAATAAATATCGCAAATAACATGAAATTTATTCTATTATTATTGTTCTCTCATTTCAAATGAAACGAATAGCGTTACAGACAAAAATTCAGAAATACTTATTATAAGCATAAATAATAGCTTTAACGTATAAATTTCTCTATATAAATAAAAAGGAAAAAACTCACCGAAAATTGAGTAAATGCAAAAAATATAATGATATTTTTTCATATTCACAAGCACTTCAACATGATTTAATTCGTAAAGTATTTTAAATTGTAATAACACCCGATTCGCACCATTCTAAAGAAACAACTGACTTAATACTATTAAATAATCATTAAAACGTCATTAAACCCCCATTTAACCACTCAATGATATCTATCGGTAAGCCGATGACGTATTCAATTAACTTGTAATTAGGGAAACATATTCCAAGACCCTCCTCTATAGCATAGTACAAATCATGGATGATATCATGATATTAATAAATGAACAAAATTGAATATCAGTTCAGCCTAAGTATCTTTTCCATTATATCACGAGTAAAAAACCAAAGCCAATCAATATTTTTCAAAAACTAGATTAAATCACAATAGTTGTTAAAAACAATATAAAAATTTCAATCTTTGATGTTTCAACCACTCATAAATAGTCTCTGCTAAATTTATGACTCTTGGATATATAATTTCAAAATTACTCATATTCTAAAATCATTCATTTATATTTAGGTCTTTTCTGATTCTACTCTGTTTTTTATCCAATATACTATTTAACATTAAATGTGTGACAATTACATTAGTCTACCACAAATCTTATTCACGTTTAGAAATCAAACAATTTCACGTCTGTATACTTGTTAATATTTCGCAAAATATCATCCATATTACAACACCGCTCCAAAACATTGTCAAAAGGCAAACGGATAACAGGATGAACGTCGTTCATGTATATTTCTATTGATTTATTGTTCGCTAATACGCGACGCGTGCCCGCCGTCTGCCATGACAGTCATAAACACCCACTAGACCGAACAGCTTTTACAATATAATAGTTGTAAAATCACTCTGACCGACAAAAAAGCTCCATTATATCGTTGGCAGAAGGAATTATGAGATCAGAAATCATCTGGATTTGTAGAATATTTGGATTAAGATTCGTGTTTTTTAACAAATAAGTGAAAAAATAGTATATTGGATAGTTATAATTTAAAAATACTTAATGACTAGGTATCAAATTTAGCGCCTGTGCCCTGTAACGGTTATCATATGGTCAAGTGCGCGTTTGAGCTCGCTCTGATAATTATCTACTTTCGTGGTTATAATCACTGTCACCTAATAGTATATAGGTTTTTTTATAAATAAGGTTATTTAAGAGAAAAGTTTATATGTATATAAATATAATACCATCTATTAAACTAGTCCGAATTTAACGCGTGCGAAGCCGCAGGCAAAAGCAACTTATAAGTATTTCAATAAAGTACTATTTTATTTTGTTGACTATAAATTTTACTCATCTTCATCACTCAGTTATATGATTGTGCGTTCATATTTTATTTTTTTAATGTATTTACATTTAACTTTCAAATAAATATTTTTATTTATACACAATAGGTACATATCTCATATAAATAATAAAATGTGCAATAATTATCATAAGAATTAAATTGATATTAATAAAACAACAGTTTCGGTAAGCTTTAATCAAAATTTAGTTAAAAGATTTCCGTAATATTGATTACATTATAATATTACAAAATTTAAACTAAATCGCACAATTTACTGAATATACTGATTTTGATACTTACATCTTTTTTCCTGTTTCATTTCAAATTCAAATCCACCTTGCCAGTACCAGATTTCAAATAAAATGCATAAATAGTTCATAATAAAGTGCGTACTCGACATAATGGAGAGTCACGCGCCCCCGTAGTCAGTACAATCCCTTAATCCTATTGTCATCAAACTGGGGATCAGCTGCCACTCGAAAAGGTAACAAATGTCTAACGGGTTAAGAATAAAAAGAATTCCAGTAAGGCAAGGCAATTAACGTAATTTTTGAAAACTACTACTCAATATTTTGTAAAATTAGAAATGATCTGATTTTGATTATGTTTAAATGTTCTGTCGCTATATTTTGACGAGTACTGATAGCAATTTGTTGTTACTGATAATATAAAAGTAATGCATTTTTAAAGTTTATAGATTTTTGCTAAAAAAAACATTCTGGACCACATGCAATATTAAAATATCGCTTTTCGTTAATAAAACCGTAGTACAATGATTCAACACTTCGATAAAGCAGTCAATTAATAGGATATCAATTGTAGATAACATTGAGAGGGATTTGCTGGTTTCTCGTCGATTATAAATCTATTAGCGGCATGTGATAACATATGGACACCGCTCGAGGGGCGAAGCACCCCGTCGACCGTAGCGCCCACGGGGTGCCAAATACATAATAGATTTCAAGATCTATTATAAATTGCGATTTCGAGAGCATGTTCAATTGAAAATTGTTTTTACACCCAATAGATTTTATTGGTACTGTTTACTTAGTATTGTGAGGCGGAATTTAGTTGGTTGATCTCAGAACTTATCTTAAATATTTAAGGATTATAAACGAGACATACCTACTCTTAATTATGAAATAGTGATTTTATATGGCGTACCTACATAATCCTCTGCTTCGGAAATGTTTAGTTTTATACTATAATCAATTGTTAAACCGAAACAAGTATACATTCAATTGCATAACTAAAGTACAATAGTAAGATGCCTAACGATAAATGATAACATTTTATACATACTATAATTATTAATAAAATCACTAACTGATGGATTTTAAAGAACATAATATTATCTTCCTAAGGTACCATTTGAATAAAGTCATTTATTATAAACTTTAATCAACTCAGCACAAAACCTGTGTACCTAACATAACTGCATCTAAACAACAGACACGTCAACAAATCGTCACGTAAGTACAGGGATGCAATACTTCTGCACTCTCCGTCACCCGACACCTCTCGACCGCTACAGATGGCGCTTTTATGTCAATCGTCATAATTAGGGGATTAGGGCCCCCTAATGACATGTTACATTGAATCTTTGTTACACCCCGGACAAATGTTCCCCATTCTGCACTACAAATATTGTGCATTGACTTGTCGCGAGTCAGTTGTGATTATGACGGATTGTACTTCCATGATTGTGGGTATAAAAAAGAAACCTTTGCTTTTACTTATAATACTGGAAAGTAAAATAACAGCTCTTCTGAAACTTGTATTTTTTTAGATGGATTGTATTCACTTAATTTTACATGCATAATAAGATTGTATGTAAGAACGCTATTGAAGAGAAGAGATAAGATAAATTAACAGCTTATAATGTCTTATAAGCTGTTAATTTACTTATCATTTACTGTACAACTGGTTTTATATAGGCATTTAAAAAAAACTTTACCGTCTTCAATTTGTTGAAATAGACTATATTTTATTTTACTCCCTAAAAATATATGAGTTAAAAAACACAAAAATTATTACTGTCGAATCGATAACCTTGGCTTTTTTGGAAATCGGTAACAATAATAAAAATACCGTATAAAATTAAGCCATCTCTGTTGTAAATTAGTCACTTAAAAAAATAAATAAACAGTAAACACATAAGAGCTCTATGCAATTATTCTTGTTTTGAGAGGTATCAATAAATTATAGACATGATTGCAAGTTCATTGTAAAAACTATTCACATGACTATGTAAAATATGAAAATTCTTCTTTTACTCTAAAAAAAGGAGAAAAGGGAAAAATGTATATCAAAATAGAACAGATTCATGTTTCTTTCACAAAATGCAAACCTCATAAATATCTGACTGAAAAGTACAACGTGAAAATCCATTAAGAAATAACCACAGCGACGCAGCATAACACGTTAATAGCATCAAAAAATATGTCAGCTAAAAAACGAAACCGATAGTCATCAAAGCTTCTAAAACGTTCTGAAAAAAACAGCTTTTAAACGTTAAAAGGCTACGTTTACCGCGGACGCAAACACTTAGCTCCATGTTAATTAATAAGTAGCTGGAGCCTCGTCAAAGGGAATGCATGAATACTTGCAAACCGACCTCCGACGGTGCTTTTAAAATTCTCCCCTCTTAATCCTGTAGCTCAGAGAAACCAACGGTAAACTGATTACAACCAATATAAGGACTTTTTGAACTTATATGTCACGTATATACGTATTGCATTCTACGTAGGTATATTTTTATGTATAGCAGATAGGAATTGAAAGAAGAAATTTCAAAATAACGTGTAAATGCAGAAAATATAATTTTGGGAAGTCCCTTAGTAAACAATAATGATTTGTGGTCGACGAAGTAGGTATATAATACTAAAATAGAATGTCTCGTATAAATCTGTCATATAAATCGATCGAAAAAAATTTTTTTTTTACTTTTTTTTTATACCTACCTACCCTTCAAAGTAGCCTATTGATTTAGTTCGCCGATTGAAACATAACCTAGAATGATTCCCTCTTAATAATATTCTATTCATACATACATACATACAGAAACATACAACCGTTTTTACAAAAATGAAGTTACAACAAAACACAATAAAATTTGTAAATATAGATAGCATAAACTATTAATTCTATATAAAAATAGAGTAATATAAGGCATACAAAATGTGTAATATAACGATAGATTAATTATATGAGTAACGGTTTATTTTAGATTTGTATTAAAATATGGCATTAAATTTGGTAAAGGTGCAATTACTAAATTTACATCAGCCAGTTTGTCGCACATTCCGAGACTAAATCAAAGTTCAGTGAGACTGGGAGACGAATCATTAGGTGTAACAGTGTTAAAGCAACGCAATTACAATTACGGACGGTTGCGAACTTGACCTACCGTAAGGATCGATGCGACCCACTATGCAAATAAGAAACGGTTTCTTTGAGAATAACGTTTTCAGTTTTAGTACCTTGCTTACATTGTTTATAAAGAACTGCGTTTGGTTCTTCATAAACAATGGAAGCATCTGCTTGTTGTTCATCTTAACTGAAGCTTAGTTTTGGTCAGGCGATTTGATAGAATTTGAGATTGTGTATTGTAATGTTGCGTTGGCGTATCTATAGTTCAACATCTGGCATACCGGTATTCGCTCTGTGCGCGACTTCAGCGCCATGGTACGTTTGAACTACAGGGGGCTATTGTAATATATTTTACTAAGT
>NC_052117.1:2959016-2979431 GCF_012273895.1 Zerene cesonia
TAGTTTCGGATATAGCCACGGGTAGCGCTGACGGTAAATCAGTTTCTCCCCACCATGGCTTCGCACTGAGCGAATATCAAAGCCATCCTTCGATATAGCATTTTTCATCAAATTTCATCTTCTCGTTTTCTTTTCTCTTGTGTCATTCGTACACCTAAAAGGGAACATAAATAGATACAAATTAAAGATTATATTATACTATTGACTATTGTATTGAACGTATAAGTTAACGAATCACTTTAGCAGATTTAATTATAACGTAACTTTGAGTGGAATAACGTCAATCGTTTTACAGTCGCAAGTGTGTAAATTGTGCCCACGTTTTCAAAAATAAATTTATCTACACAGCGGAAGGCGCCTTCAAGAAACTGAAGCCAGAGCCTGGCGGGAACGGCGCGGGATCCGGCTCCTCCGCCCTCTCCCCCTCGCTGGGTCCACAGCACGCGGGCCACACGCCCACCACCGCATCTTGTCCCACGCCCGCACGACGGAGACATAGGACTACTTTTACACAAGTATGTACTCATATAATTTTTGACAAAATGACGCCGGTTCAAATGCCGCCGAATAAATTTTTCTATGCTTAGCATAGGAGCACTTCATATTTGGTAGAATGAAACATATTATAAATTTCACCATAATAAATAAAAATTCTACAATATACATGTTTACCACAATCACAATATACATACAATTTACAGTTATGTTAAAACTATCATAAAACCATTATTGATATATCAAAGAGGTTAAAAGATTTGTTGATAAAAAGATTTAATGGGAAAAAAATCCTTTAAAACAAAAACAACGATGATAAAACCCGACTCTTATTTATAAGTTTAGACATAAAAAATCTTTGAATCTTTCTTTTGACTGACTTTTAGAATGATGATTTAAATTGATCGACTTTTAGAATGGCGTCGCTACAACGCAATATTTATCTTTTAAAATAAAAAAAGGACATTACTTATAGCAATGTACCATCTGTCGATTCAAACTGTGTATCATACATTCTTATATTTTCATATACAGGAACAATTAGCAGAATTAGAAGCAGCATTTGCAAAATCACACTATCCTGACATTTACTGTAGAGAAGAATTAGCAAGAACGACAAAACTAAACGAAGCCAGGATACAGGTAAGCCAAAGATTCATTTATTCTAGATGTCTAAATTGTACACTACTCAAAGGAATATACATTTCTATTATAGAAATCTTAAAACGTGTTGTTTATCCAATAAGAGCATGCGTTATTAAGTTATTTCATTGATAACGTTTATAAATAAATCACGACCTCACCTAAAACTAAAAAAAAGACAATACATACAAGTCCGGGGATTTCCCCGCAGGATTTCCGGGATGACGTAATTACTCAAATCTCATTCTATCTCTTTACCAAATTTGATCTAAATCGTTTCAGTGATATAAACGTTAAAAAAGCGGGTCAGCCATACAGACGGATAGAATTACATTGACATTTATAATATAAGCAGGGATAAACATAAATAATCGCATAAATGATTATATAATTAAGCCTATCCGATGTTTAAGTTTTGTTTGGTGTAAATAAATACATTGAAATTGTTGAATTAAATGTTATAAAATTATAATATTGTTTTTAAAGTTAATAAAATGTAAATAACGATATTGTCATAAAATGTCACATTCTGGGATTCAATGTTGAACTCACATCATTAATCTGTAGATTTTGATTATTAATATATAGTAACTTTTGATCTTTTTTGACATTTTATCAAGGAAGCAATGTACCAAAAATCCCAATCGTAAGGTATCCTAATTTATAGATTTTAGATTGAGATCTAATATTGAAACCGGCCGAAAGTAAATCTACCTTATATATTACTTTTTAAAATTTTTTTTCAACCATAAGATCTGAAATTGAGCTTAGCGAAATGATATAATCAATTAGATTTCGCAAAAACAAAAGCGCAATAATCTACAATAAAAGGCAAGACATAATAACTGGCAAACAAGTGAATGGCTTGTTCTTACGTAAGATTGTCGAAAATATCAATGATGCGCGAATATTCGGATAATAAAATTTCAAGCGTAGGCCGGAGGCAGATTGAATTAAAGTGCCATCTGTCGTCTTCGTCCGTATGAATACGAAATGCTTACAGTTAGTCGCGATCCTTATCTCAGTTTTAAAATTGCTCAATCCCTCGGGACACTATTGATTTGTCCCCAGAGCACCTAATTCGTCGCTTTAGATATTTTATTCAGAACACGACTTTTAACATTCTCTTGAAGTAACGATCGTCCTTAATTTCTTGGCTCACATTTACAGAATATAAAACGTACTCACTGTTTTATAAATAAACTGATTATTCTTTATTTTATGTCACATAATATCTTGTTTCATTTTTAAGAACGTTTCAGACATTTGTAGGTTTCGATACTAAGTAAAATATATTAGTTAGTTTCCAAATTAACAGTCATTTGTGTTTTAATCTTTCGCCTACAGCAAAATGGACACCTACCTGTCTTAAAATTACCACGTACATACTTTCAATATCAAATTAGTCATCCTAATAGATATACGCATGCTTCTTCGTTATAAGTGACAATGTATAAAAGCCTGGCTAAATGTTATTAACAGAAATTCTTTCGCATATCGCCGTTAAAAGCTCGCGAACACACGCACACCACAACAGACACGCACACATGCCCACATATTACGCTTCGTATCTATTAACGTTCGCGACGCTACATAAGAATGTAAACGTTAAAGACGACGTTCCCTCCTTCTAGAGGAAATTTCGATATAAAAACGAAACGCTGGCGGGCGAACTAGGGAGGGAACAAGGAGGGAGTGGGGTGGCCCCTGAGGCATTGCAATCCCATCAAATGGATCCGTAACGAAGTTAGCCGTTCATCCTCCCCGCGCGCCTCTCGACATTGTCTCTGCCCTCAAATGAATTCTACAATTGGAAATAAGAAAATGTTTTGTTGGATCTCAGTGCTTTCTCAGTTTAAAGGCGACCGTTTTCTCCAGATAACACGGCGCTCTGCAAATGTGAACGGTTTTTTGTATTCGGACAGGGTTTCAGGGATCTTTACTAAATTAGATTTTATCGACGTTTAAACCGAAGCTAAGTGAAACTGACTTTCTTTTTTGTTTCGATTACTGCTTTTACATTATAAGTTTACGTCATAACGTCACCACCTTTACTTTAAATGATAATAATTATATACTAGATTTTAATTTTTGGTTTACTCTATGTTCAAATTAAGCATGAAATTTCCTTTAACAAATTTATGTATATGTGTATGTAGCACATCTGGACAAATGTCCTATATCTCAAATATTTCAAATAAATATTTTAACTTTCCTCTTTAATTTTAACGTATTAAGTATAAGGTTAATCTTACTACTAAACTACTTCATAAATCCATACGTCGGTAGATATATTATAGTTCTGCAAAGTACCTTCGGGAAATACTGTATATCTATATGATTTTGCAATGAAGGTACATTGAAAATTTAAGAAATCATAAAAAATATTCAACCTACCTACAATTATTCATAGATATATATATTTTTTTATCATGTAATCTGAAAATGAATGTTGGCTGATGACAAAGACTATTCCATAATAAGTCTTCTAGAAATTTTCAAATTCCATACCTCCTGTGGAATCGTGATCACCGAACCATTTAACTTAGTAGGTATCGTAGTAAGAAACCGTACATAGTAACGGGAAATTGCTTCGTTTTTCATCACAACGCGCGTGGCGAGGGACGGATGTTGAATTGCTTTGCGAAAAACTAATATCCCATTTATGTTTCTTCACCCTATTTTCTATATACCTACGCGTTTCTGGTTTTGGACATTGAATCTTATATTCAGTGGAACAGAGCGTATTTTAAACTGAGCGTAGCGTTGGGTATTTATGATTATGTAGAGAGTGCGTTCGGAGGGCGGCTCCCCGGCTCTCTCCCTCTAATCAGCTGTAATCACCATATCAAACGACGCACGCCTCATTCCCGACGACAACACACAGATTATAGCCTCATGTGTTTTCATTGTGAGGACTTAGTATTATGTTATGAAGTACCTATGTACATACGATGTAGGGGCCGGTTGGCATAATCAAACAGAGCCTCATTATCAAACAATTTAACTTTTCGTGAGAATATTTTTACATTTACAAAACAAATTTTGTACACAGAAATAAAAATGAAATACAATATTTTGTATGTAGTAATTATTGAACAATGTTAATTAACATTTCAATATAAAGTGTCAATACTGCAATTAAAAGTAACAAATTAATAATTTACTAGTTATTAAATATAAATACTACGTAAAATAGTGCTTTATCCAACAATATTTTAACAGGTATGGTTTCAAAACCGTCGAGCGAAATACCGCAAGCAGGAGAAACAACTTCAGAAAGCGTTAGCACCAGCCGTGCTGCCCGGCTGCAACGGCATGATGAGGAACATCCAAGGATATCGCGGATACCAGCCTTATCCTCACCCTAACACCATCAATCGATATCCACAGGTAATTTCTAAACTCCCTTAAGTAATATGCCTTATTTCAGTTTTATGGAAGGTTATATTTGAATGGCAGTGTCATTTACCATAGATTATGTAGGTATATAATTTTCAGTCTAGCGTGTTCGTAATAAATAATATTAACGTCAAGATTATATATCTATTGAAGTATTGAATAATGTTTATATTGAATTAGGTTATACTATTTATTTACATGAATGAGCCGACATCTTAATGGAATAAGTTCAATAGAAGCTTATAGCATTAGCTACATCATTTGTTACTTGTATTCATAAATGATAATAGCGATGAATTACGTCTTACGAATTACGCAAGTCCCTACTAAATTCGTTGACATATTCAACAGACATAGCCCATAGGTATATGGATAGTGTTTCAATACGTATGTACCTCTCATGATAACATACCTACAACCTAAGTGCATGGTTAGGGCGCGGTTGACAATTGATGAGACAACATCCTACAACATGTCCAACAAATGTGCACATACAATGTCTACTTCTCTCTGAAAATACTCTATATTGCCTATAATACTCTATATATACCTTGACCGATTTTACCCTATCTTATTCCGATTTAGTGTTAACAATTAATTGTTTCTTTTTGACATTTACAAATGATATTCTCTTCCACTTAAAAATATAAGCATGAGATTTCTTAATTTCCTTATATCATTTCCATAAAAATAATAGTGAAAAGGAATTTAAAAAGGCTTTCAGGAATATGTTATTAATAGACCGCGTGCTGAGAAGTAATATTCCATGCAATTTTTACAAAATTTGTCTATAAAATACAATAAATATACATAGATGTTAATTGACCATTATTACAAAAACAAAGTATTTTTATCATCGAAGCTTATTACCCAGCTTGCGAAGCCATTATGATATTGGGAGTGCAGCCTCCTGAAGCTCATTACAATTCGGCGCTAATCAGTCGCTCTGATTACACGATAATACGATTGCGCCGCGACCGCCGAAAATAATGCAAATGGCGCACACGACATGCAACAATGGCAGTCATTATTGTATATTTACTTACGATACAGGCATTGTAAGCGTTGATTGTTTATTGGAGTTAAGCTGCAATTGTTTAATATCTTACTAGATGTACCTACACAGTTATATTGCTATCTTAAATTTTCTGCAATAAATGCATAAAAATCAAATATGGTATGACTTTAGATTAGATAATGGAATAATTTTAAGGACTGGTGAGGTTGTTTTAAATATTACATCTACAAAAAAAAAACTTAATAATAACCTCTTTCTCGTAAATATTATGTGCATCACAACTCATATTGATCGAAATATTTTAATTGATGTCTCATATCAAATGGATAGCACGAAAAAATCCTTCCTATTAGTTTATACTTATCAATTGAAATGATGCATAAAGTACAATAGATTTTAACTTGTATGTGACCACATGTAAATGACGGCGACTCGTCTATATGTACTCTAAAAAATTATTATTATTCGTGATATAATGAACAAAACCCGCTTCATAGTGGTGTTAAAAATATCGTAAATAACGATACGTCAAAGCTGTGGTTGCGTACACCACCGGACAATCGTTAAAATCCCATTACCCATTAACGAAAGTGATAATTCAACCAACGCATACGATCGATTCTTACAACATAAAGCCAACGCGTGAAAAACTATTTAATCGCAAATAATTTCATTAATGTGCGTTTACGAGGTTTCAGTGGAGCTTTAATTGTATTTCATTATTAAAATGATAATGTTATATTTGTCCGATGAACAGTAATTGAAAATGCGATAGTAGTCGTTGATGGTATGGTAACTTCTCTAAAATATGTTTCAAATTCAAATTCAAATTCAAATATTATATATTATATATTATATATATTTAGTTCAGTCAATTATTTATTTATGATTGGTCAAAATATTCGTTAAGTGTGTAGAATGTCATTTCAGTTAAATAATCAAACAGAGATTTCTTAAACGACGTCAGACTGGTGCATTTTCTTATGTTCAGTGGTAATTTATTATAAATAATTGCTGCCATTACAAATACGCTTTTCTGGTACAGAGCCGTTTTAACGTTGAAGCGAATTGGAGCTGATTACAATTTCGTTCACTCAACACTTCGTTGTTTACTATAAAGATATTTAACAGCAATTAATATTAAAGATTGCGATAGTTTTTTTCCTTTTTAATTATTTTCTATTCATAAACACTAATTTACAAGTGCGCAGTATAAAGCAATGTATATGATAGCATCCTCTCGCGCTTATTTAGATGAATCTCAGTAACTAATCTTTAGTTCATTCATCTATATCAGAACATAGATAAATTCTATTATATTCAAATATATCCCAAAAGATTGCACAATTTCTTTACCTCTTTAAATTACTTACATCCTATCTTTGCGAACAAAACCATGAACGTAACATAACATTTTTGCACAGCATCACGGCAGCTATGAAGAGTTGCAGAAGGACATCTTCTCGCTATCACAGATGGGCGGCGGCTCTTACCCAATGCCGCAAGGGTTCTCTATGGGACACAGCGCCAACATGAGCGCGGTCGGCATGCGTCAGGATACTATGGGTAAGCTGAGGTTTTCGATGGGCAGTAATAAGTTGAATACTTGAACGAGTTATTGCCGCCGGCGGTTTCGCGTAGTCGAATTCTCAAGGGATGAGATGTTTGAGATGACGGTAAATAATGGCCTATGTCACTTTGTAGCCTGTGAACTACTTCCAGACTATAAAATCATATCGTAAAATCTCTTTGTTGCGACGTGAAATAAAGACACAAAGATTTAGACATACACATTTTAACGTATATAATGTTAGTAAAGAAGTAAGCATGTTGAAGTGACACGTTAGGAACTTTTCTTCAAATGTTACGTAACGTAACTACGTAACGGATTTTGATGAAATTTTATACAGACTGGGTATAAGCTGACTTGGGTTATGGGATACTTTTTATCCCGATAATATATAATAAAACAACGCTAAGATTCCTCGACTCGAATGTATTATATGTATTTACAGTTACTTTAAATTCGTGTGAAAAAACGTTTTCTTCAAAAGACAATAGACTCAACTAGACAAACTAATAATACGTTATAATATAATTAAAAAGCTAGTGTTACAAGTACAATTGTATAAAATTGTTCCTGCTTCAGTAGCAGAAACTAAAATATAAGTTTGAAGTGTAAAACAAGACTCCGTAGACGACGCGGCAGCTTTCATCAACTTTATATTAGCTACGTCAAGGCAATTATAAAGTTGTGGAGCGGTGGATGATCGAGCCTCGTTTTTATACAAATATCCCTTATAATAATGAGAAAACTTGCTCTTTGTTGGTCAGGGATAAGATCCGGCAGATGATCGCAAAGATGAAAAGGTAATTTGCTAGACGCAAGCAATTTGCAGCTTCACTTTGACCTTTTATATTTCAACGACGTATTTTAACTTCAATTACTACTGTATAGTGACAAAAGAAGGGTATACGAGTTTGTAAAACCAACTACCTTGTTTGACTACAGTTCCTTTTTCGAAATGTCATTTATTTCAAAGTAGGTAGAAGAAAATAAAATAATGTTCTAGCGCTAAGTACCAATAAACTTTACTACCAACAATTAAATTATTGTAAGTTGCGAAATAAGTGTTAAATTTCTTAAACAGTTCGTGAGACTTTATTCAAATGAATGTTAAACTATTCTTTTACTAAAATTGGGCACATTGTTAATGACTATTTACATAATTTTGTTTGTTTATTGTAGATATACTTTAAAGATTCTATAGATACCACCGATAGCAACATTAGGAATTTATATAGTCATCTTGAAATTTTACCAATTAAAGTTATTTACTTATGGTGAACTTAAGTAATAATATGCTATAACTTACGATCGTTTCATATATGAGATATTTCCATACTGATTATATATATATTAGTAGAATCAACTGAAGACGGTAGAAGCAACGTTTCACTAATTTAATATTCCATGAGTTTGCGGCCGGAGATTATAAATTTGTGCCCCTCAAGGCAGTATGTATATATTTACATATACTTGTATACTTCGCGTACACTTATCGCTTGAAAGTTTAGACTTGAATATTTCAGACTAATTGATGTTTGTACATTGTACAAGGTAGGTACCTATCATTAACTCGAAATAAATATTTATAACTTGTGATTATAACGAAGTAGATGATTGTGAAAATATTTCGTATTATTTGACGCGTTACAAGAAAAGCTTTATACAAAAAGAAGTGTTGCTATATAATGCAACGCTTCCAATGTATAATTCATGTTATTTGTAAATTCATAACTCCATAAAATCCATGAAAAAAATGTCTCATCAAAAATACGCGTCAAAGCATGTAATGTGGGAGTGCCTCGAGCAAATTCCTGCGTAAAAAAACACGTAATGGAACCGAGGCATCGTACCGTAGATATTCTAATAAGAAAATTTCCACTACATTTACTTTGGCGGGCGTCCTCGCGGCGTCTTCGCAAATATCTTATTTCCTACGGCGAGATTGCATCTTGAGAAAACGCGAGGGTCGAGTTGGTTGCTCTGTTCGCCCCTCCTAGCACCTCGTTATACCTATCTTTTTGCCGAGCTCCAGCATTCAACTGTACGAGAGTTGGGAATAAACCACAATGTTTCGATTTATTTGTAGGAGTGTAGAAATACGATATTTATAAACATCGCACTTTCTTTAAGGTTAAGATAGTTATTTTATATTCTGCGTATTATTAGGATAAGAGTTTACATCATTTGTTTTTAAGATATTTTTATAAATCTTTCTATAAATGTTCCTGATGTTTTGTGTCTTACGCAGGTATGAGCGCAGAGGACGAATGGTACAATAAATCGCTATCAGCGCTGAGAATGAACAGTGGGCACCACGCGAACCTCGCTGCAGCGCCCATGTTGCAATACCAGACCTAATCATTGCTCCACGGCGCTGATTACTCACCGGCGCCGGCGCACGATTACGCGCCATAACGCTGAAATCGTGCACATTTCAGTGTCAATTTGCTGTTAAGCTTGGCTGTACTCGTCGCAAATAAAGGTACACGTTAAACAATACTGAATGTTTCAAATATAAAACGTATACATAGAGTAGGCATTCCTTGATCAGTTGTGATGTAAATACATAAATGAATGAGGGAGTCAAAACAAGCGGCTAGAAAAGGTCAGTCAAATTATTTTCTTCGCTAGTCTAAGCGTTTTGGAGTTTGCCACAACGACTTAACGAAAGAAACAGATTATCACTTGCACATTATGTATGACTCTAATATGAGAGTGCATAACCATTGTGAAATGTGATTGGTTATGTTAACAGTCAGTTCATTCAATATACCTGGTGTTTCAGAAAACAAATCTTACAGGTATTAAAAACTGAGTAATTACGAGTAATTTATCATTCATACCATTATTTCTATTCATTGTACCTATTACATTTTATCATACATTACCTTCTCTGGAACCTGTACTATATTAAATCACTTAAAAGTTGCGATATCTTTTTATCCTAAAATACATATACTTAATAAGAACGGAAGTTTCATCAAACGGCTTTGATTCACATTCTCATTAAAATAGTTATCTGTTTATAAAATTTGAACACAAATATATCTGTGTTAATTAGAGAATGGCACAAAAATGTCAACGAAATTATTATGTACTTTATTTGAAATGGATATTATTAATAATGTAAATATTAATGTACCAACAGAATGTTTAACGAATAGCAAATTATCATTGATTTAGGTAATAATAAAACGCAAGTAAAATCTTACAAGCAAATGATCGCTCAAAAATTGTTTGGAATAATACTCGTAACAAAATTTGAACAAAAAATAAAAGACACTAATTTATAATATAATAAAATAAGTATTTTTAAGGCCTGTAATTGGTTACGTTAAGGTATGAAAGATGTACAGCATTTTATTGATATGACAAAAACTTAGTATAGATATACGTAAGGTTTTTAATAAGAAAATCGGGTTCGATTATTCATCATATTGTACTCTAGTCATATTGTACTATACAGCTCTTTTAAACCTTTATGCATTAAGTAGATCTTTTCGATTGTTGTATAACGTAAGTCAAGATTTTATATTGCATAAAATACATCTTATATTAGGTGATTCAATCCAGTCAATAGTTTTTGTGCATTTTATATATTAAGAATAGACGGTGGATAAAGACATTAATTTTTTATTTCAAACAGAACTTCAATTAACTTTTAAAATCTCGATATTTTAATTTTTAAATGTTTTTATCATATTTTCAATTATAATGTTTCTACTTCTATTTAAAGTTGCATTAGGGACACTGCTTTTTAATTAACTGACTTCTTTAGTTTCAAAAATATTTGTTGGAATTTATGTGAAGGTGAAGTTTATATAGATGTTAAGAAAAAGGCGTACAACATCTTGACTTACATACCCATGTACATAAGCCGTTTGCGTGATCATTTTAAGGTGTTGCCATCTCAACGACATATAATATATAATGCGAAATTATTAAGACTACTTACGTTTACCACATAAGTGTTGTGTATACAAACTGTCCTATTTAATTTATATTTTGTTTCGTTAAACGCTATAGGCACTGTATATGTTTTTATGATACTAGTCGTTGTTTAAATTACCTCGAAAACTAGTCACTTTTAAATAACTTAGCGATCCTTTTTTGTTATTTTATTTTTTATCTCCGTAACTGTGCATTTCGTGTAAATATTATCGTAAGCGAATTATTATAACATGTGTAAAATTAAATAAATTGTCTAAAATGTGCTTGTTTTTTCTTTGAAAGTTTTTGTTTTAACCATTGTCGTTTATTAATACGTAACTTTAATCAATGTCATAAAATTGACTCTCAATTTGTATAAACCACAAAATTTGTGAACCTTTTTTAAGTATTATAGGATTATTCCTATAAAACTGATTAATTCTATGAAACCCTCTTTTCATTTTTTGGACTTGCCTCATTATTTGGACAAACACATTGCCTTAACACCCTCTTTAAACCTCAAACACATAGCGTCAAAGAAAACACCTAACCACGGATAATGCAATACTATACCAAACGAAACAATTTTTACAACAAACAAGAAATTCAAGTGAATAGAGATTCTGGCACGAAGCGATAATATGCATGCCGTGGTTCGATCGCCAGAATCAATATATCTTGCATTATGCCCACCATTCAAACGCATATTTCGAACCCCTTTTCCCAAACACAAAATGTCGAATAATAAAACATCAAACCCGCGAAACAGATTTATTACAACCAACAACAAAATCAAGTGAACTCCGGTTCGGGCACGGCGTAGTACGGATTGGTGACAGTATTCCGTTTGAGATAGTGCGCGAGGTGCGACGTAACGATGTGCTCGCCCCCGATCGATTGCCAGAAAGCCGCCGCCGCCTGCCGCAGCTCTGCGTTCTGACCGCACTCCTTTGTCATAATAGTATTGCTTAATAACACTTATTCTTTATTGTACAAGCAGAGATCGAGAAAAAACTACAATAATATAAAACAGTAATGACCTGTTTCACAACTTTTTGATATATTTATGTCCTGTCATTTAAAATTATTAATAAAATACGTACATACATCTTAAAGTATTGAATTGACTTTTGTCCTTTAAACTCCCTGATTTTATGAACAAGTAATGAAGCCGGTGATAATTAAACACATATTGAGATACTTACATATGAAATCTAGACATAAGAACTGACATCATAAAGCTGAATAACATTGACACATGTTAATACAAATACTTGTAGTTAAATAGTGAGCTATAATTGAAAACAAACCATTAGCTTATTTGAACTGTGTGTTTTATCACAACAAGGTGGCGTATCCGACTCAACGCTCTCGGCAAACTCGTGGTATTTCGTTTTAACCACATCATATACCTTAGAAGTAAAGAATGAACGTTATTATAATAAAAATTTAAATATTTATTTGTCTAACGTTTAAAAAACATAAATATTGCAATATAAATCAATATCTTTAGTTCTCGATACATTAATTTTGAAATATGCCGATTACCTTACATCTAATACAAATCTCCTTGATATTTGTAAAGATAAGTGCAACATTAACTTTCGAGGACTTCTAGATGTGTTCTGTTAAGCTATGTGACAATTTAACAAATCCCTACTAATATAATATTATAAATGCGAAAGTAACTCTGTCTGTCTGTCTGTCTGTTACGCTTTCACACCTAAACTACTTATCCGATTTTGTGAAAATTTGGAATGAAGATAGAACTGAACTTGGGAAAGGACATAAGATACTTTATATCGCGAAAAAAGGGTAGAAAGGGTTAAAAGAGGGGATGAAAGTTTGTATGACAGTTCGTTATTGTCAAACCGATTTTGATGAAACTTGGTATGAAGATGGAGCTAAACGTGGGAAAGAGCAAACCATACTTTTTAATGCGAAGAAAATACCATGTCGCGCAATATAAGCGAATTCTACGCGGGCGTAGCCGCGGGCGAAAAGCTAGTAATGTATAAAAATCAAACTAAAGGTAAAAACCTATAATATTCGCATATGATGAAACAGCCTTTACACTTTTCCTAGGGTTTTTATTTTACTAAATTGTTTTGATTTAAACTTTTGAAAATGAGAAGACCTACTCACTGTTTTCACTTCATGCTCATGAAGGTCTCTTAATAAATCGATGAATGATTCCTGATACAGCGCTGACAGCCAGGGCTTGGAGAAGAAATCGTAAAAATCGTCGATCAGATGCAACTACGGGAAAAGTTAATTATATAAGTAGAAAACAGAGAGATAGTATTTTCTTGTATTTGATTTTACGCGAGTATTATACATTCAGAAATTAAAGACTTTTTAACGGATTTTAAAGCGATTTATTCATTTTTATTGAAATAGAAAATTTAAATAAAATAGAAGATTTTCTAAATAGAGAGATATTCAAATGAAATAAGATCGCTTATTTAATAATGGGCTGCTAATCTCATCTTCAAATTGTTTATACAAATGCACTATTTATGCTATTCCTAATAATAATTAACTATGAAAAAGCTTTCATAATAAACATTTACTGATTTGATTCAAAATCGTATCTATATCCTACCTATCTGATTTCTCTGTAAATTAATTTAAAGGCACAAACCTTATATCTAGCAAGCAAATTATTAAAATACGCCTCATGTTTCCCATATAACAAAATAAAACTTTCGCTCGAAAATTTCTTCTTGGACAAACAGGTGATAGCTTCGATACAATGCAATGCATTCACTTGGAGACGAAAATAGTTCTCGTTTTTATCTGTTATCAATGTGTGGCCCTGAAAATGCAGAATTGTTATTAATATTTATACGTAGAATATTTAACTGTGATATAAACGGTCGTTTCGAATTATAGATTTACTAGCTTATTCCCGCGGCTTCGCATTCGTTAAATTTGGAGTAGTTTAATAGATGTTATACATATAAAACTTCCTCTTGAACCTCTCTATCGATTAAAAAATAACTCCATCAAGCTATATTGCGTAGTTTTTAAGATTTAAGCATACATAGAGACATAGGGACAGAGAAAGTGACTTCGTTTTATACTACGTAGTGATTAAGATACATTTTAATATGTGGATAGATGGGGTAAATCTATTTAAATCTTAGGCGAAATAAGTACTATATGTAACAGAGTATAAGGTTCGAATGCTTTCGTTCATCTAGACAAACATTTGCAAAGAGATTGCATATTCGTGCTAATGTAAATAACATTTACTACCAAAACTCATAACTATTATTTGTGTTAAAATTTTTTTTATTATCAAACAGTAATGCATATTCTAGTATTTTCTTGTGTTTGATTTTACACGAGTATTATACATTTAGAAATTAAAGACTTTTAAACGGATTTTAAACGCGATTTATTCATTATATTCTTATTAACGCGACGTTTCGGTCACGGGGAGACTAACAGATAAATCGCGTTTAAAATCCGTTTAAAAGTCTTTAAATTCTAAATGCATATTCTATCAAATTAACAGTATCAATTCTAGCCACAATATTAATGTTTGAAGTGGCGGATATAATTATGATAGCTTCTTCTTCTTCTTTAGTCATTATTGAACTTATTATAAAAATACCTGGTGAGGTAATGATAGTTTCACCGCCATGGGTATCTCTGGGCCTGGCTGTCGGAGCTGCATGTAATACAACGGTCCAGGTAATATTGCAGACTGAGCCAGTGGAGCTTTGAACTTGGCCACAGGTTGCCAGCGTCTGAAGACAAATAACAAACAAATATCTAAGATTCGACGAACCTGAAACCTGATTTGCAATTATATTTAGGTTGTCATCGAACTCTAAAACATATTAATCCTATAGAATGATTATGGACAAAAGTTTACCTGTCAGTCTTAACCAGAGAACTTAGATTAACTTACCCTCTTATAGCACTAGCAGAAAGGCGAATAGCACTACCAACACTTGCATGCGAATCTTTGAATCTGCAAACGTAATATTTATAGTACTTTTATTATTATTTTATTAATTGATAAATAATATCGCACACGTATATAAACAACAAAATATACTAATACGGCGAGGCACGGTGTAATCGCTAATAGAGTAGGAAATTAAGATAAAATCTTTTTTTTATGATAATTTACCAAAATATCGTTGTTAGTGGATACAAGTTGTGTATTCATTTTAAGTTAACGTTATTAAGTATTAAAATATTCTTCTCACAATTTCGACTAAAATTGGGGAAAATACGAACTTGAATTTAGTTTTTTCACACGCTAACACGCTACAAAATCTTGTTCAAAAAACAAAAAGGTATTAAATGTAATAAAAAGGTCCACAAAAAACATTTAGAAGTCATAACTCACGCCAATAAGCTGGAACTGAAGCGTGGAACGACATCGGATGTCGGCGACTCGACTTCGTTCACGCCGGTCATAAATGGGTCCAGTTTGCGGAGGAAGATCCTTGCCAACTGATCACATACATTTGAATTTAGAAAGAAATAGATGGCTTCAAATGAATGAAATAGATAGTTCTATAATAATAATTACTAATATTGAAATTGAAATAAGTAGATCACAAAATTGGAACGATAGGTCACTTTAATCGAAACGGTTCACTGCTTTTGAATTTCGAACAATATGAATGACTAAAATAGATTTGAACCAAACTGATCACTACATTTGGAAGAAATAGTATCCGGCCCTGTGGCGCAATGGATAACGCGTCTGACTACGGATCAGAAGATTCCAGGTTCGAATCCTGGCAGGGTCGTTATGATTTTGCTATGGGACTTTTGTTTCTGTGCACACTCTTAAATTTAATTTTTAGTGATTATATAATTTAGGTTGTAATTGTTAGATACTAAAGTACCAAATACTGTAAATTTTAAACAAACACTTATTTTCTTGTGTGTTCAGTGGTGCTAACCCCGGACTTCAAATCGATAAGTCGGGGTTCGAGACCGGGCGAGCGTGCAGGAAATAAATTGATTTTTCAATTTATCTGCCAGTACATGTCAATAATATTACCACTGCTTGAAACGGTGAAGGAAAACATCGTGAGGAAACCGGCATGTCCAAGAATAAAAAATTTGACGACATGTGCCAACTCGCATTTGGCCAGCAACACCCAGCACCAGTAGTGGAACATGGCCTGAACCCTCATAGGAGGCCAGTGTCCCAGCAGTAGGAACATATAGTAGCTGATGATGATGATTTATTTTCTTATTGCTATTTTTTTACTCAATCATTGTTGGTATATTACTTATACCACAAAGAAAATATATTTAATGTTAGTAACAGTAACTTAGGCCTATGACTTAATGAGTTCTATTATTGTTTACAGGCTAAGGCAGTTATTAATTCGTTTGAATTAACACTTATGAATATTCTAATAAGTTTTGAGTTTTAATTAAATAAGTACAAAATACACCGAAACACGGTAAGGCTTTAAAATATCAAGGCCAAATAACAGAATAACATTCCTGTTTATTATAATATTGCGATAAGTTTAGCAGACTCTAATTCAGAAGCAGAGTCGTTGGGAATGGTATTGCTCGATGCATGTTTCATATAATAATGGGCTGTATATATGTACCTTCTGTTAAAAATCGGACAGATAATATTGTTATTCTATATCTATATCTCACGAACTAATGCTCATATTTTAAAAGTTCTTTCAATGTTTGATAGCTCAATTATACCACGGGTAAGCCTGGGCGGACCGCTAGTAATCTATAAACTTACTGCCTCGCCAATATCCTCCGAGCTGTAATACTTGTGCTGACGATTGTCCGCGTACAGTTTGCGCGAGTAGCGCACGCATGGACCCGCCGCGAACACGTGTGGGTCGTTAGTTTCGAAGCTTGGCCCCACTACCAGACCACCGTCGTATACTAGACCGCTTTCGTTGATTGCTGATGATTTATACTTGGTTATTTTGGTCTATTGTTGTGCAGTAATTGATACAAGTATTCAATTTATCCACACATTATGCTCGTCAGTACTACATGGACCGTCACGTCTTTAAATTAAACAGTTTTCTTTCAAAACTATTTATCGGATTTCTATTACTGCCGATTATTGAATGTTTTACATACATAGTACAATTTACTTTTATTCCCTTATAGGGAACCCAGTATTTACTCTACAAAAAATACTAAGCACAAAATTAAAAATATATACAAGAATTTTTGTTACTATAAATATACCTTTAAAAGCATAAACATCAATAGCCTTTATCCCATAATAAAAGAAAGCGAAACATGGCAAATGAAAGGCATGCAAGGGCGCCATGAGACGAATAGTTTCAACGCAGTTGCCTTTCTGCCACCAGCCGTACAGGTGACTCTTCCTATATACTTGTATTTTCAGCTTTTTCAACATCATTTGAACCCTTTCGTCGACCTAAAATGACATTACTCTTATTGTATGAGCTACTTATACTAATACTAATAGATATTTCAAATACGAATACAACGATTACCGTTTCATTATTAAAACAATTGACTCTCATTTTAGTACCATCCTCTGGAGGGAATGGTTCCACAAACGCTAACACCTTCGAAGATATACCCATCTCTAGCAACGCCGCTATACAGCTGTAGGCTTCTATGTAATCGCCATAAATTATAATCCTGTTTTCTTCACTCAAACAATTATCCGAATCCTCTAGAATTAAATATTGAATTAGTTTCAAATAAATTAATAATATTTATTTGCATATCTGACCAGTCCTAAATTTCAACATGATTAATACTAAAATTAAACGCATGTCATAGTTAAATGTTGAATAATGAATGCATTATTAACTTTTTCCATTGGCAGAGTTTAAAAATAACTGATGGCAAAGACAAACTAAAATAAATATGTACTAATCCTTGTACATATTTATTTTAATTGGATATTGAATCATTAAAAGAGGAGCCTCAAATTAATAAAAAATAATTCAACATTTTAATTTTCTTCTAAACACTAACTCGCTTCTTTAATCATCGCCTGTAGTTTCCTCAAGCAATTATTGGCTTGTTCCAATGAGTTGATGAGCATCACATTATCAGGTAGCTCCGGTGGAGGGGGCACGCGGTCCGGCCGGTACCGCGTGTCGTCCATCAGTAGACGGTCACATGGTTTAGTGGGACTTGGAATTATAATACATTACAGATTATTAATGCAACCAAATACAAATTGATGAATAGTCATACTCTATTCTCATGTAAACAATAGAATCGCACAATTAAAGAGTTTCTATGGCCAACTTCTAACATCAAAGAGATAATTGATTCCTTTTAACTGATTTTTTTACTACCAGGCTAGCTCTAACTCTAAAATACTAAATTAAAAAGTATTATAGAGCGAATGTGCTGATAAATATCTAATATAATAATATGTTGTATTTATGTGTAATTAGATGTATTTATCTTTTTTAGAATTATAAAAGTAACAAAATCATAACGAATAATTTAAATACTACCATAAAATTAGATTACATATGACTTACTCAACTTCTCTAACTGGTTCAGGTTCTTTCAAGTAGTCTGGGTGCTGGAATTGCTGGCCACAGGTTAAAACTAGCTCGTCATAGAACTTCATTCCACCGTCTTTCAAATGAATACACTTCTTTTTTCTGCGACGTTGAAGAGAAGTCAGCACCAAGAAAAGCTTGTGTTAGACAACATTTTTTTACACGCTTTTTATTAGCTTCACCTGTGTTTGTTTGTAACCGACTTCTTTGGGCGCGATTTTGACCCACTTTAAACGGCCAGATTTCGTTCAAACTTTGTAGATATATTGAGGACCGATGACAATACACTAATTTGATAAAATTATTCCAGTTTTCAATTTGCAAAATATGATTTTTGTCAAAGCGTGTTTTTTAGTTTTTTTAAACTATTATATTTTATTGTAAACAATGTATACTTTTACATTCACAAAATACATTTATATTTAGAAAAAATACTATATGTCGATCGACACATGTAGTATTTACACACTAACACACTAACTAATCATTGATTCAAATCGCAGTATAAGTACAATTTTAAGCATGAAGCTCCAACAAAAACAACAAACCTGTCTATTTGCGTCATAACCGCAGATATAACATCGACATAATAATAAAACGGGACACTCTTTATATATCTATCGGTATATCGCCCATTCCTCGGCACGCAAGTTTCGGCGGCCCTAAGACAATCAGGCACTGTGGGCAACCCGTGCTCAGACACTAAGGTTATGTTCGTAAATGTTAAGTACTGGGAGGTTGGTCTGTAAAAGCAAAGAATGAGTGGATAATAATGTTTGGTAAAACCCATTGTAAGTATTATTCCAATAGGTTTTGTTAATATATCGGGGTTTTGATAAGTAGTTTAAGTTAATGAATTGCCTATTCCTATCCACCACACTAACACACTAATATTATAAAGGTGAAAGTTTGTTTGTTTGGATGGTTGTCCTTCGATCACGCTGAAAATACTGAACGGATTTTGATGAAATTTAGTATACAGATAGGATATACCCTAGACACTCAGACAGATCATAAGCTGACTTGGTGATAGGATACTTTTTATCCCGATTACATGCACCCTTGGTATGAAACAGGAATCTTGATATCTAGCTGGAGCCGGGACGAGCATCTAGTAATAAATAAACTTTGAAATACTCTTGATGTGAATTACTCATTAAACATGGATTGCCTCCCGCATGCGGTGTACAATTATACTCAATGGAACGAAAACGTAAGCGTTTCGGATACGCTGCTTACATACAACTGATTACAAATAACAAAATAATTTAAGATAATAAATACGATTTATTTTTTCTTAAGCTATGTTTACATCCCAAGCTTAGCGTTGTTGGCATTATATTATACAGCGCCTTGCCGCCGAACTCCGCTAACGGGCATTGTATCATTGCGTCAAATCAGACATTGTGTATATGAAAACAATCTAAAATGAAGCACTCGTTTGTATGGCAAACGTCGTGGCATTGTCAGTTGGCATAAGGTAGTGTTTTGAAAATTTATAGACATATTTAAATATTATTTTTCAAATAATAATTTACCCCATAAAAAGGTGTTCGATAAAAGCAAGCCCAGTCCGACTAGCTCCCACCACCACAATATTGTTATTCACATAGACTCTTGGTAAGCTTGTTAGTGCTCTTTCTAAGGTCCAAAGGGCAAATGGAGCAGATCTATTGGAAGAACAAAACATTATAAATTTACACTCGGTAATACAAATCTGGATGTTGTTATTTTTTATCGATTTATTTATGTTAATAATAATAATAATAATAAAACACTTTATTGCACACACAAAAACAAAATAAAAACAATAAATATTCAAAATAAAT
>NC_052117.1:2980431-2996841 GCF_012273895.1 Zerene cesonia
GATACCCAGATTTTTGACTGTCGAACTATAAGGAACTGGGACTCCATCGATAGAAATTAGGGTCAGATCCGAAAAAGATGTATGTTCTTATATGAACAGATTTAAATGTGCCATGGCCAGTTTAACATCTTCTGAATATATAATATTTTCAGAAGTTGATAACCTCTGTATATGTTTTGTTTAGATAAATAACAAATTAAGCAACAACAAAAGTTATACTACAAGCTATCAGAGACATAAACAATTGGTGAACCTGATCCTGAAAACAAAAAATTATCGATAAAAATATTAAGACAAATAGCACAAACAATTTTGTTGCAAAACTTACATGGGTTGAAATATAAGTTCTAAATCCTTATTGCCCTTTACGTTGGGGAAAAATTGCCGGGGCACTACTGGCTTCATGAAGTGGCCTAGTGACATTAAATGTCTAGCTGGACTCTATATAATATTAGAAAATAGTAAGATAGACTTGTTTAATTAACATGTTAATATATGGGTAATAAATAATAATAATTGAATGGATGTATTAGTATAGTATTATTTTATCTGTAGTTATGTAGTTAACATTTTTAAATAAATATTCAAACAAAGCCAATAAAATACAGTGGATTTACCTCCTCCTTTTTTGAAGTCGGTTGAAAATATATGATCGTTTGAGTAATTTTTATAAGTTTCAAGTCGGGTAAAAGAAGTTATTTAATTGAGACAGTTACTATACAGCGTAGATTTAAAGCATTGGCAAACAAAATTTATTATTATATCTTAGTTTTATAAGAATTAAATAAAGAAAACTTTACCGCGTCGCCTTTCGCAAAAAGGCGACATGCCAAGAACAAGGTTACATATTTAGTGTGTCTAATTAGATCGCGCAAGTACCACCGCGCGTGAGGCTCCATTATCGGAGACATGATACCAGCCAATATCTGTAAAGAAAAGTAAGTTTTCACCAACAGAACTTTCTTAATAAATGGAAAAGAAAAATAACAACTAAATTAACATTACCACCACCTTTGACACCTTTTTACATAAGCAAGAACAAATGCACAGTCTGGGAGATGCGAGTACTTAGAGAATTAATCTATACTTTAATATTATAAAGCTGAAGAGTTTGCTTGTTTGTTCGTTTAAACGCACTAATCTCAGGAACTACTGGTCCGATATGAAAAATTATTTCAGTGTTAGATAGCCCATTTATTGAGGAAGGCTATAAGCTATATAAGTATCACGGGCAAATCCGGGGCGGACTGCTAATATTTGATAAAGTCACTATATATAGTTTATACCAGCTGTGCCCCGCGGTTTTACGCACGTAGTACCGGTTGTAGTGTAAGTATATACATGTTATATACCCTAAAGCCTTCCTCAATAAATGGTCTACCTAACACTGAAAGCATTTTTCAAATCTGACCAGTGGTTGCTTAGATTAGCGCGTTCAATCAAACAAACAAACTTTTCAGTTTTATAATATACTTGCTGCGCCCCGCGGTTTCACCCGCGTAAGTCCGTATACCGTAGGAGTATCGGGATAAAAATTTGCCTATATGTTATTCCAGTTGTCCAGCTGTCTACTTACCAAATTTCATTGCGATCGGTTCAGTACTTTTTGCGTGAAAGAGCAACAAACACACACACATCCTTACAAACTTTCGCATTTATAATATTAGTAGGAGGATAATGAAAATTCTCGGATTAACTTACCGCAGCATCAGTCCCATATTTGTGAGGTTCAGGCAGCAAATCATATTGGGCTCTCACTATAGTATTCTCATCTAAAGGTCTGTAAAAACAAGATGTAATTTACATTGCAGTCAATTTCAAAATAACCAATGAGATAGGAAATTCTTAAATATAAATAAATATTGTTGGAAAAAGTTTGGAGTCTTCAAAAATAAATCTAAGTTTATTTTTGAAGACTCCAAATTTTAGGTCATACGTAATGCAGTTTCTCATATTAGTATTGTGTGTCCATATTTTCGTCAAAACAAACCAGCCTTTCCTTTTTACTGTTTTTTATTTTATTAATGCAAAATGTGTCCGTTTTGTGTACTTGTAATAAGCAGATAATATAATTTGCTTACGTAACAAAATAAAAATCATACCCAAGTATAATAAGACCGATCGGCTGATTCTGGCTTAGGAGAACAAAGGATGACAGAATCCTTATAACAAAGCTGTCGTGCAACAGATCCAACAGTTCATGCTTTCTTGGAGAATGTTCTAGAACCTCCGTCACGCTGGGCACGTCGTACGGTTCAGCCGCACGTACACGTACATCTCTTGAAAAATATATCATCATAAGCCTGCACACCTTTTCATTAAATAAAATATTTTACTCCTTATAATTATAGTGGGAACATATTATATGATTACGAAGATGATGAAAATTGAAGAAAAAACAGGAATAATTAAGATTTAAAAAAGACACAAGAAATATAATTTGAAACAAATAATTATTATTTTACACAAAATACGGTTTTATTTTATGTTACAGTGGGCAACCGAGCTGGTTCTTCTAATGGTATGCAACCATCGCCGTCCGTGAACATTTGCAACTGTAATATTCTCCAAATTCGTTGTCCACTCTGGAGGGATGAGAAAAGGATTGACGATATGAATAAAGAAATGGACTAGGAAGGTTGAGGAAAAGAAAACTCCTCCGGCTCCTCCACTCATCACACAAAATACAGTAGCATTTGCGTGCTACTATTTTACGCTGATCTGTGGTGGTTTGGTACCTTCCCCGGTGCTAGCTAGACCAACTCGTACCGAAGCGTGCTGGACTACCACAATAAATATGGTGTGATAAAATTATGAATGTGGCCATATTTAATTTTTAATTATCTTACCCTCTGACGGAGTTGATGTGAGCCACGTAGAGTGTTTCGTTGATAAACCTCATCCGATAACTATGCGGTGTCACAAGCTGAAAATATTTTCAATATTAATCTAGTTATTGCTTTACACAGGGTAAAATTAACCCACATTTCCTATACGTATCATAGTTGCATGGAGTTTTTAGTAAATAAACTTAACTTAACTTTATTATAAAAAGCTCTATGGTTCATATCAATTTAATTATCCATTTATTGTATCGATCAGTAAAAAACATTTTACGTTAATAAAATCTAAATATTATTGATATACTAAGAATTTACTAAGATTATGTCAAGCAATTTTAAAACTAAACGATCATAATATAAATTACACAATAGAAATTTTAGATACCGTGAAATGGTCCAACAGGGGAAAGCTCGTATGACTTGTAGGTAAGCAAATAATGCAGTAATCTCTATTCGGAAATAGTTCGTAAGCCGCTTGCAACATATCGAAACCATACCTTAAATGTATATAAAATATGTGGATACGTTATGAAGGTTAGTAACGAAAAATGCAATAATAAGAGAAATTTGTGTTAATAAGTGTAGGTAACTATCGGGGGACTTCATTATAAAGCAAAAGATAAATGAACCATCCGAAGAAAATAATTTTATAAGAACCAGTTGTTCCTAAAATGTACTCGTGCAAATAAAGAATAAAACAATCTCTTCATAAATATGTACCTTTCGTCATAATCTTGGTGCATAGCAAACAACTCAAGCAGAAAGGCATTAGGGGCACCGATATAACGCGTCGGCTGAGGCGGTCTGGCAGGAGGGCTTATAAGAAATTCCGCTTAAAAATAAAATCACATGTATGCATATTTTTTTTTCTTCTTTTATTCAAAGTAGGTAAGTATACAGAAAATTTCTTCAAAATTTAATTAATTTTGTGCAATGCTTTATAACCTCATAAAACAAATAGACAATCTACAAAAGGATTATTTTTCAAATACTCACAAGTTCTCTTGCCTTTGTCTTGATCTAAATATTTATTATCGTAAAAAGATTCCCTTCTATGAGATTTAGTACTATCATCAGTGCTGAAAAATATCAGATAATGTATGATCAACTTAATTGAATAAACAAATATTCTTTGATATACTCAACGGCTTTTAGGATTGCCTCGATATTTGCTTCACTAGTCGCACGAAGGTTTAATTGCACCATAATTTAACTACTTACGTCTTACAAACAAAACCTAAATACGAACAAACCTGATGCCCAGATTTTCATAAAAGAACTTGGGAACTTTCAACAAATCGTGGTCAATATTAACAATATCGTATTCCACTTCCTCCGGTTCGTCTTGGAAGAAATTGAGAACATCTAATTGTGAATAGGGACCCGGTTGTGCAGCAGGACGAACCTCTTTGTCCTTATCAAACTTTTTAAATTCATCATCATCAAATATCCAAGTCACCTATATTGTGATAATGAATTAAAAGAAAATTAATGTGTCAATTAAAGTAAGTAGTCAAAGTAGAGTACAAATTGTAAGTCTTGTAGATACAGCGTATTATTATAGCTTACCCTTGATTTAACGTCCTTAGAAGTAGCGCTTGTAAAAGAAGCCTCCTTCTTCGGCTCTTTATTTTCGTCCAGTATGCTAAAAAATATACAATTTTACCTGCACCATTTTAAAATTGTTAACAAAATGCTTTAATTAAAATGATTTCTCCTAATATTAATCCTACAATCCAAAGGTTCATTGCAAACAAATTTTAACGCCCGTAAGTTAACTACGAAAATTTACTAATAAATAACTACAGTTCAAACAGTCTTCTTTTCTTAGTCTCTCCTATAAACCAATAGGATTGCGAACGGACGAACAAAATATTTATATTAATGCTTAACTAACCTAATGTTAGAGACCACAGTCTGTTTCTCAGGATTAATAATGCGTTCCAAACGTTTCAAACCAGCGAAAGGAGAAAGTTCAAAGCTTTCTTCCAACTCCTCGTAATTTATTTGTGTGTTCAAACACATTACTCCAACGGCTACTTCTTTGTGCTTAAACCAAATAAATATACCTATAATCTCATGTGATATGATTCTTTTTTCTACATATTTCTGGTGAATAAGAAAATTTCACCATTGCCCATAATTGCAGCTTAAGAGGTGCTCTAGATACCTAGCCAACCACTTATGAACATATTAGCTCTATTCTTGAAAGTTCCAATATTACAATTTGCAAGTACCTCACACACAAGTAACACTCGTTCAGACTCCGGGTGGCGAGAGATAAGCTCACTGACGTAGAAATCACCATAAAGTTCGCGGAGGCGTGTGGATTGACGCTCTATTATTGGCACTATATCGTCATTGTCTTCTTCACTAGTATTTAATATGTGTATAAGATACTGTTATTGAATTTGCGTAATTTTATTAATAGATTATTTATAATGGTATCATATCATTTCTGTCAATCTATGATAAATACTCCATCTTAGGCGGTTAATAGGATCAGATATTTAGCATAATATATTCAGACAACTATAAAAAAAAATTAATTAACAAGCATATACCTACATACAGATTTTTTATGATTCTTTATCTGATATATCATCATGTGAAATGCTTAAAAACAAAAAAGCCCAAATCAATTCAAATCTATTCAAAAACAACTTGGTATTTATTCTTTTACAGAAACAAGACAAAATAACTAACACAGCTCTCCTTATTCTCAATCTAGGGCTGACTTCGTTTCTATCAGCAACCAACAGCGCGGGCAGTTGGTCCCCGGGGACGCCGCGTTCTAAGGCCTGCATTCGTTTGAACGACGCTTCGGAACGAGACTGTCCTGGTACAAGCACTGAAAGGGAAAATATCGATAAAAAACGATAAACAATGTCTATTGTATATAAAGCTAAACTAAATAATCTTAATTTTTTCATTATTTACAATATATAAATAAAATGTGTTTATATATAATAAAATATCGTTTGTAAATTGATATACTTATTAGATATTAGATATAAACAAAAAGTATGTAGGTATACGTATATTATCTACAATGGAATTATAAATATTCCGCAACAAACCTATAGGTACACAAACTATTCCAATTATCATTTAACTGTAAAAATAATTACTTAAAGGCCACTTAACTTACAGGGACATTCAACTATGGTTCTCATCATAGCAATATATTGTAAGTATGGATCGTGCATAAACAAAGACTTGAGCATGTTATCCACAAGTTCCCTCGCATAAATTGGATTCCAACAAAGCAAATGTAAAAATAACGTATTTCTAGAATTCAATTCTACACATCTGCAAAATGTTGAACGCAGGTTAGAAAATCCACTTTAACGTAACTCGTAAAATGTGTTAGTGTAAGGCGTTGGTGAGATAGGAACAACAACAAATTTAGCTTAATTTATTCGTTGATAAAATACATAATAATTAATATGTAACTTAATGGATACTTCTCCATACCGTTCCTGTACTGACTTCAAATACAGAATCAATATCTTTATATGTTCAACAATGAATAGGGAAATATATAACATACTTATATTTGCTCCATACGAAATCCTCCCAAGCCGCAGGATTGACAGATGGTAACAGCGGATAATCTTTTGCTGATAAAAATCCAACTATAGTACCATTAATATCGAGCTGGCAAATTGATAACACGCAATTTTTTCTGTAAGATTTCGTCGTTTAAGTAAATAAAAATATTTATTTCATGTTGGTTTATCGGACAACATATTATTTAACAGAAATAATTTTAATAAATGGTCTATTTAGTCTAACCACTTACACGATTTAAACAAAAAATTTGTTATCTATTCATATACATAGTTTGAGACTCAGAAAAGGGTAGATGAAAAAAGCACAATGAAAAATGTACAGCGGTAATGAGTATAAACATTCTTAATTTTTAGTCCCTTAATATCAATTTACGTTGGTAGGTAAATGACTAGGTCCCGGGAGGAGACAGGGCGCATAGCTACACACTAATACAATTAAACTAAACCTCAATATTGCATCTAATGAGAATCCTTATAAAAGTAATTATGTACTGACAAAATATATTTAATATCCCAAACATTCTTCACTCGAAAATTCAACGACATAGACTCATTCACCAGAGCCATAATCGCAGGAGCATCTTCCTCCATCGCCAACCGTATACGGCCAAGAGGCACGGCACGAAAAATACGAGAAACCATGTCTATTGTTTCAATTCCATAATTCTATGTAAGAAAAACATTAACCCGTCTTCTTTCAAGTTGACGCACTTGCTTTTATTCCATTGATAATAGAATTATTCTGAAAGAAAATATATTGGCAATAATATGAATTGCAGATTAAATCTAGCTGGTAAACCAGTACCTAATAGTACATAGAACGTAAGTACGTTCTATGGATATGGAGCTATAGTAGCTATAGTAATTATAGCAACGTGGTAACTGTAAATATAATTAATAATATGAATAATCTGAACGCCAAAAATGTGTAAATGGTAGACTGCCAATATGCATTAGTTCAGATAAGATTTTACCTTGTAGAATTAATTTTTGGTAATGGTAAAATGGCTTTTGGTGGTAAAATAACTGGTGCTTTAGGTACCCAATTCAAAAATGACTTTCAGTTTACTTGAGCTCGAAACTTATATTATTAGCTATCAATGCAGTTAACTTGCCCCTGATTCGTCTTATAGTAAGCGACATCGACCATGAACATTTACATAGCGGGCGTCTGCAAATTTGATGCCCACTTCTGAGGTACTTTACAAACGGGTCCTCTTCGATTCTTTCCAGTTCCTTCTAATTACTTCTAGTTGTCCGCTGGTTTATTAGATGTAAAATTAGAAATGATATCTCTAAGAAAATGTCCTCTAAATGGCGTGCTGGGTTCGACACTTACTTTTGATAGCATTAACGCTGGCATTTGTGCATTAAAACAATCAGCTTTTTATTATTAGTTCAGCTATCAGCTTTTTACCAAAAGCCAATGGAGAAAAAATTTTTGAAATCCATCGAGTAGTTCCTGAGATTCGTGCATTAAAATAATCAGCTTTTAACTATCCGTTCCAAACTATTAGTACATAAGAACAACTATGGTACATAAGAACTTCTATATAATTTGTGAAACATCTTTGGTTTTCTCCTTCAATATTCTTGGTATTATATTTTGGGATCTTAAATAAAACACATTAATAGTTACGCTTATATTTATTTAATATCTTGAAAATTCAAACTTGCTGAATTTTGCAAATAGATTAAACTAAATTGTTTGTAAAAGCGCTGTCGAACTATACTAATCGAGCTTGCTTAACAAAAGTTCATTGATAACCCAATTTACCGCCTAATATACAGAACACATACAAATAAAAATAATTTATTTTTGGAACTAAACCCTACGAATAGCATCAATAAATAAGATGACTTCATTGTGGATCTCTTTGGGTGAATCGATCGACGCGAGCCAAAGGTAAAGAAATTGAACTACATAAAAATAATATTAACAATTTTAATTGTATCAAGTTAAGTATTAAATATTTACAAACACTAAGAAAAATATACCCACGACCCAAAATAGATTATAGTTACACTAAAACTAAAAATATTATTAAGTGCTACATCGCACGTTATTCGATAGAGCTTATAATAAAACAGAGAATATAGACAATATGAAAAAACATAGGTTATATTGCTCAATTCAGCACTAGGCGGACAATGCTCACACGTCAAACAAATTTGCGACATAATTTATCCTCTTTCCTTTACTATCGTAATTGAAAAATGGAAAGCCGAGGAGGTTATTTACTTATAAAAATAGTAAGTAAAGTGTATATTATATTTCCTCTCACGCATAAATATTTAGATGTAAGATTAAATATGAATTTTTTAAATCAGCGACAAACAAATTAAATTATTTGTGAGAAAATAGATTTCCATTGCAATAATTGTAAACTGAACTATGTAATAATTCTACACGTTTATATACAAAGCAAAATATGACGATATTTGTATCGGTAACCTCCATTCGTGATGTACACTTAATATACCTACGATTCCTGATTATGCTTCATAAAATGCAATTTTTAATCAAACTTACATAAAAATATAACTTATATCTATTTCCGATCTGCATATAACCAATCTATTTTCACACGATTATAATTCCCATTGTAGTGAGATGTCTTTTACGTGTACAAAAATATCATTAATATTATCATTATATATTATTATTTCTATCTATATTTCAGTCCCTACGCCAAAGTAAGGCTAGTTTGAAAAAACGCACACATTCATGTAAAATAATTTCAAATAAAACTTAGATATCATCAATCATACATTAAATGATAAACTATGATTTTATAATTCATTTTATTTTATATTTCGTTAATATATGAGTATCATTGATAGAAATAGCTTTAATATCTTAATCTAGAAGCATTGGACAATATACTAGATTTGTGGAACTTTTAAAACCTAACTAGGATTATTAAAATACGTTACAGTATAGAATTATTTTAAATGATATATTGCTTAGTATACAAACATGTGATAAACTCAAGTAAAGTGATCAAGGTCTTCTTAAAAAACCTTTAATTTGTGAATATTGTGTAAAAGTTCATTAATCGAGAATTATAAATTTAAGACTAGTAAGGCTACAGCTTTGAGGTGGATTATTTAAAAAAATCGCTTGTCAGTTTGTTCATTATTAGTTCAACTATCTGTTCTGTCTTCTTGTAATAAGATTTGCACAATGTCAAGGCTACTGATTGATGAAGACCTTAATCAAATATTTGCAGAACTGACGCCTGCTGCAGTCTTATCTCTATGATAGATTAAAAAAGATTTTGCAATTGAATTGGCCATTTGCAAGCAAAGGTACATTCTGTACGTCATTCATTAGATTGTAAATGTAAAAAATACCTAAAGCTGGACAATTTTATACACGATCGGGATATTCCTATAGAAAACTAGTCTTCCCATAGAAAACCAATCGTTTAGACAAACATGAAAACATATCTACATTTAAATCTTTATATATCTTAACAACTAGTTGTTAAAATCACACAAAACAATAAATCAGACACACACTGTATAGTGCCACATACGTTATTTTAAACACATAATATGATATGTACAAAGAAAATGTATGCATAAAATTACCGATTTTCAACTACATTGAATTTAAGTTTAGAAACCCCAGAAACAACAATTGAATCTGAACACAATCATGACTTCAAAAGGGGTGGCGTTTGAATATACGATATAATAAACCAACTATTTAAAGAGTCATGGATAAAACCTACATTTAATATTGTACTATAGTATTTCGGGCGGCAGCATTGTTTTTAGAGCCTGTATTGCTACATAGTATAATTATGAATGAATATGAAAATACTTCTACAAAGCGTTAAATATGTATGAATCTTATCATTTTTAATGCACTTGCAAAATATTTAAAATACATTACGTCTGAAACGAAATGGCAAGACTATATGTACAAGTTGAAATAATTATAACCTAAAGAATGATTTCCAGAAATACTAAAAACTAAAACTAGACTCGATACTTTTGTATCATTGTGATCGATTATCTTACAACTAACCTATTTTTATATTTACAGTATTAATTTCCATGTCCACTTCTATAAACCATAACGTATACAATTATCTCCACCATTTACATGATAAATTTGTGTTACTTTTAAAATTTTGCATACCATTCATTTTTCCACATTCATTTAGTTAAAAGTAAACCACATTTACCACAGAAGGATTGATTTGATTTAATTAACTAGTTTCGGAATCATTCAATTCTACTCTTCTTTAATTACAACACAATTGAGGAAAACATAAATTGTTCATAATTTCAATTAATCATGACCCCTGCACAGCTGTGATTTTATTGTTGCATTTTGAATAGAGATATTTATAACAGGACAATTTATATGAATAATATGAATAATTCACAAGTATATAATACACTTAATATTCTTAAATTATCCTGTTAATATGACGTACAAGTCAAGTCACTATTTCTCCTATTATTTAACATGAATGTCAAGAATTTAAGGATATATAAATGGAACAAATTTGCCGAATCTACCGATTTGACTTTTTCTAAATGTGTAATTAATTTATAATCTTCTTTGTAGGCTAGATCTTCTGGTATCTATGGCTTGGCGAGGCAATGTGTCGAGAATGTCAAGTTTCGGCTCCTAAAAACAATTATTAATATTATGACTAGTGCTTTATAAGAAAACATAATAATCATGAAATATTAAATGGAAATATAAAATGAGTAGGAAATACCTACTCATTTTCTGTTCGAACGTGTTGAAAATATATCAAATAATAAATTAGTTTTATGATTAAAATCTGCAACAATTGTTTGGCAAGGAATATGTAGGAAGCGACCAAGTATGTGACGTAATATGTAACGTGTTCGTATGTGTGTTGTAATAGAGTGAACTAGTTATGTTTACACACACGTAATTAGATTTCACAAGAGAAACCATAAGCAAAACGAATTCGCCCTGCACACACAAATCAGATGATGATTTAAGTGCGAATAGAAACAAGCATGCGTGCTTACGCGAGTATAGTAAATCAAGAAATTTGACAGCCATTTACTTCCGATTTTTTTGAAGTCAGAGGTGTGGTGCTCCTATAATTTCAAGTTATTTAATTGTACATGTTAAACTAACGTGAGCAGGAAGTAGGATAGGATTTTATCTTATATCTTTTGGCGATGGTTAATAAAGTTATTATAATATGAGTACAACTAATAATTAATTGGTAAATCGCGTAATGTTATTTGTGACGTTGCGTAACACGTAGCCATGTAAAGTGTATGTGTGCGTGCGGCTCAGTGTACCGATAGAGCTGGACGAGCCCGTAGATTTGCTGATTGTGTAAATGTTTGCACGCGTCGCTGTAGTTCCCTTAATATGAAAATATTGTGGAATTGTTATGTGTGCACAGGCGATTATTCCGTAACTATTACATATATCAATAAATTTTAAACTAATGTCGCAAGGACATTACTCGCAAATTTAAAGCATAGAAAGACAATAATAACTTTTTAAATATACAATAAATGACATAAGCACTCCCATACAGTTAGTGAAATGACATAAAAAGTCATTCATATTGTCATTTCACTCGTTATAAAGTACTTTCGATACGAGTTGAAAGTTTGTTTGTTCTCTATAAAAGTTCAGAGTAATAGCTTGTGCACAAGTAACGATTACAGCCGGTACACACAATACCAAGCCGAGTACCCGAGCGTGTCTCACATCACTTGGCGCTCTTCTGCTTGGGCGGCGTGGTGGGCGCGCCGCCGAGCTCCGCCGACGCGCCGATGGACACGCCCTCGCTGTCCACCTCCGTCTGAAACGTACATGATGCACTTCAGTTTTATATTATTCAAATAGATATTGATAGAAATCAAAGGTTAGGAGGTTGTGTTTTATATTAATCTGATCGTAATAAGAACGTTTTGTAATTCTACAACTGCCTAATTGATGTAGTCAGTTGATAACAAATCGCAGCCAATCACAATGACTATTCACAAGGTGAGGGTAGTAGGGTCGACATTGAATAAACAACCAAGACCAAGGCACAATTTCGCGAATATTATAACGAATGCGCAACGTTTCTAAGTGATTCGAAATTATATAGGATACCAAACGAATGAGGGAATGCATAAAAACAGACACACAAAATTAATAAAAACCAATGCTTTTAAAAGAGCTTACCTTCTCATCTTTAGCAGTGGTGTTTTTTGGAGATCCAGTACCATTGTTACTGCTGTTTTCTTCATTGTTTTCATTAGAATCCGTACTTGTAGTACCTAGAATTAAAATAGATTTTAAAGGCTCCACAAAACAGAGGAAATAAATATATCACATTTAATTTATGATAAAGTTCTTTATTTATCATTAAAGTTATAACTTCTTTTTTTAAGTGTTCCAGTGAGGATGTGTGAGCAACAACTTTTATTCAAGTATACCCAGTTCCACATTTCACTTTATCCATCATTTTATACACGTCTTTTTTATACACATAAGTAATTGCTAGGTATTTAAAACATACTAAACGTTTTTTATTTTAAGCCATTATTGTTAAATATGCATCACATATTACGTTTACTTTTACTATAAGCCACTATATTATTAAACATTTCTTACTTAAATTTCATACTTACTAGGAGTTTTACATATTATTTCATACTTACTAGGAGTTTTACATATTATGTCATTAAATTTCTAATTTATTTTAAAATAAAATAAATAAATTAGTCAAAAAGGAAAGGCACATGAAACCGAAAGAGTAGCAGAAATTCGATTATAAAGGCGGGTTTCGATTGCTGCTACGGTTAGGCAAAAAATACGCGGGCTTTGCATCCCACCTCGTGACCTTTTTCTATTCATGAAAAATTTTTCATCAACATACTGTACACTAAAGATATATTATGTTATGTACACATATTCAACACATTATAAACTAAAGATATGTTATGTAATGTAGACTCACCGGCCTGTATATGCGCGCCGCGGTCCGCCTCGTGCTCGCGCAGCACCGCGTCGAGGTTGTACCGGCGGCGGTACGAGATGAAGAACGTGCGCACGTGCGCCTCCGTCTTCGTGCCGAGCATCTCCGCGATCGCTTGGAAGTCTTTGCCTGTTGTGTGACGAGTTTTTTTGTTTCTTTTTATTTGGATATAGATGATGATGATGATGATGATTAGAAAAAAAAACAAAATCACTCACACCCAATTTATAATTTATAGACATTCACATAACACGGATGTATAAAAAGTAACTTTACGATTTAAAAGTTTAGTCCTTATCTATTGAAAGGGGATTTGAAAAACATTAAGGGTGTTATTTGGTTTTGTATTTTCCTATAAATTTAATAATTTACATTTACAACACTTTATTTAATAAAATATTTTTGTAAAACTTAACCTTTATTATAATTATATACGTTAAGTTTTACAAAAATAATTCTTAGTGAATAAAAGTTTCCTTTTTTTATACAAGAGCGGCAACTGAGTTTGTTAATGTAGATCTCCCGACGGCAAGTGATCATTCTTGCGAATATATATTTACCGAGGCAACTCTACAATGCATTGCCAAAAAGAATGCAAAAAGAATTGACGACAGAAAAGAACTAAAGAACTCGGAAGGGTGAGAAATAGCATAAGGGCCAAATAAAGACCAGTAATTAATTCAAAAAACATGAAACAATCTTTTAAGATACACACCATATTTCCGAACGGCTGTGACAGCCATCAGCAATTCCTCATTTGTCCAACGAGAGTTTATTTTAGCTGGTGGTTCCCCAGGTCTGTACTCTTCAACTCCAGTGTCGCCGACTTTGCGTTTCATCGCACTTAACTGTTGTTTATTTTGCTGTACCTACAATTAAGTACATCATTACAAATATTATTGCAATGCGATGAAATAATTTTATGTATAGAAAATAAAATCACTATGATGAAAAATAAGGATGTGTGCATATCTGGATTATCCAAAACAAGAGATCGCAGCCGGGACTTAACTAAATGCATTTAAGCGGATAAAAAAATAATAAATATAAGGCATGTGTGCAGAATATCGTAATACCTAAAGTATTAGACAATGTGAAACCTCTCCACACTGTAGGTACATAATGTTAATAGCGTAAATGTATGAGTTACTAATAGGGTTTGGCGGATCGCGTCTTACTTGTCGCTTTAGTGAAATAATTTCTCTGTCCATCGACTTGAGCATGGCTTCGCCCTGGTTAACGAGGCCGGGCTGGGGCGGGTCGCCGGGCTGCGGGCCCGTCGCCATGGCGACCAGATCGTCGTGGTTGATGTAAATGCCGCGCGGCAAGCGGTGCTTGTAGCGCACCTGCTTGGAGCCCGGCCCGCGCCGCCCGGCCGGCCCGCACAGGGGCCTCATGCTGCCCGTGCGTCTGTCACATCACGCCAACGTCAAACATCTGCCTGCCCTACCGCTTCTTCTCACGTCGGGCCAAACCGCCCAGTACAGGCTCGCCACGAGCCGCCCGGCGCGCTCGCTTCGATCCCGCCCTAACCTTCTAACAAATACCAAACTGGCTACGTAAGCGAACTCGAATGCCGCCCGTTTCCTTAACGCGCCGGATTTCGCCTATGCTGGAATCGTTTGGCCCAACGTGAAAAGCAGGCTCTATTTTTTATGAAAGACATGCAAAAGTGATCTAGAGATTACGGGACTCATACGACGCCTCGACAAGACGCAATTGTTATTTTTATGAGATATTTAATTTCGGAGATAAAAGTGAATAGAGCTACACCTATATGGTGTATTAAATTCGATGTAACGTGGCCTTATTCGATGCAAAACTTGTATCCGAGGCGAATTATGAGCGCAAACTTGATTTTACAAATGAGTTTTGTTACCGACCTGGCGTGCACGAGGCATGCCTGGCAAAGTTTCTGCGAGTTGTGTGGCGTTGTCTGGGAGCAAAGAATGCCGCATACGGTACACCATTTGCCCGCACTCTCACCGCCGTCGCCCTAAACCCCAATTCAACACTTTACTATCCTCTACAATCTATAACCATGACTCCTCACATACTTCATTTAAAAACCCATTAGAATATCAAATATTCTGCACACATTTAGAACAAATCCAAGGGGCTGTTAAAGGAAGCATGCGGGGACTGGGTAGAAAAGGATTAGGATAGGAAAAACTAATTTTAATTAAATAAGGACTGTCATTGCTAAATTACATACATAATATATTATTGTATTGGATTTCATGCAATACACATAATATTCAATAGTCACGAATCACCATGTGTGAGATTGTTATTGTGCACTTATTGAATGATCTGAGCACACCTGATTTATGTATGATATAGTGCTAAAACAGAGGATCACATTTCCCACATCTTGATGAATCACTTATAAACATGTTTAAATATTAATACATGAATATGGCTGTAGACATAGTTTGTAGATAAAAATGCAGAGCAGTTAAACTGAATGAAGCAGAATCGATAAGCCAGCAAAAAAAAAAAACAAAAAAAATATTATTTGATGAGATATTTGAACAAAGTGAAATCAACAAATTTATTATATGTAAATTGTTCATATAATCATTAAAATTCAATGTAGTAAGGTCACATCAAAGGCAATATTATACTTTCATAGTATAATTAAACTGGAGAATATTGGAAAATAGTAACTGACAGCATATTGTATTGAATTTTTATTACTTATAAAAGACAAAACAACCAAAATCTTTTATAAGACATTACATGTCTATTGTAAATGGAATTACAAATGTAAAAATATTATTCAGTGAACAGTAGAATTTTATTTGTCTTATATTTAGATTCTACTATACTTATGATTTGGCTTTGATTATAGGAACTTTACAAATATATAATTTTTTTGTTCAAATAACTGTTTAGCTATGTGCAAGGACACAATTTACAAATTATAATAAATACTTAGTCTGGCCATAAATACTGTTACACTTAATTATAAAAAAATATTACATTTGAATTTCGAATCTG
>NC_052117.1:2997841-3001866 GCF_012273895.1 Zerene cesonia
ACCACACCAATAAAGCTCTATCTGATATTAGATCAGGTTTTCTTTGTTCCACTGGCTCTAGCTCAGGACACACTGCCTGATAGTCTCGTCCAACTCTTATTTTCTCAGCTGCAAATGGCACTACTGCTTGGTTTTGTTTACATGATGATTGATGAGATGAAACGCAGCATGAAGGCGAATGATGAAAGCATAAAAAATAAAGCATGATATGAGATTGCTGAAAGTATGTCGTATTATAGCGGCGCATAAATCAAGCTGTTCACTCGAGGTAAACAAGTGGTTAGTAATTTATGTCTAGGAGATAGGTAGTCACTTCTGTCATGCATAAACGAAAAATAGAAGACTGTTTCTATAAAAGACTCTAATGGAAGTCTTACCATTTTCTTCTTCGGAACTTGAATCTGGACTTCCATGCCCATTAGGGCTTGGTCCTCTCGAACGCTTCCCGTTACGAACATCATTATTTCTCTCAGCCAAGACCATGGTTGTCACGTTCAACACTAAATATCACAAAATTCACTTATTTATTACACACTTAAAAACTTCACTCATCTATTACGATGCTCTAAGTAAAAAACAAAAGACAATTAATAATAAATGCGAAGCTTCGCACTTCAATTCAAACGTGATTCAAACCACCGCATCAATACTTTGACAAACCAGCTTCGGACTGTAATGAGTCATTTGAGTGCGTCTGTAAGTTGCGCATTCACTTTTCCCAATTTGAAAACACAATAATAAAAGTAATGTGATCATGTAAAGTGATATAATAATTTAAATAAGATAAAACTCGACTATTATGACATTATAATAATTTTTAATAATATTGTTTTATCGAGTTACCTTTATTTTACAATGGCAACTATTATTATACAGGCGTTTATGAATGATCCGAGTCACATTCAACATTTTAATTGCCCTGTTATTGTCTCTCACTATAAGCCTAGTTATAATTGGAGTCACTTTATATGTTAAACTTTATCTGCTGTACGTTTTTAGCATCCATATTAGTATTAGATATTTGCTATTTATAATTTCAATACCTTTAAAAATGTTGTTTTGCTTTTAGTCTACAAGATGGCGTTATTTAAGTTGGCAAATATTATGAATAATATATTCCGTTCAAAAGTAAACGAATTTTTCATTTTAAATCATACACTGCATGAGTGTAACAGAAATGTGAGTAATAAGTATCGATTATTTTCGGAGCCTATATAATTAAGACTGTGCTGTCGGTCTGTTTGTCTGCCTGTCTATCTGTGATAGATAGTTTTAAATTTCAGATATTATGTTGTATTTCTGGTATCACTTTTCAACAAAAAAATTAAGTTAAGCAACGGTTGACATGGTCATAAATTGGATGGGTGACCATCTTATTATATATAACTTAATTTTGCGAGTTCGACTCTTACGTGACCGTTTTTTTATGGATTGTTGAATAATAAAGCATTCCCATAAAAGCAGTGGTGGCTCAATAGTGAGGACCTTGGACTTAGAGTTGTTAAGTAGGAGGTTCGAGACCAGGCGAGTTTGCTGAAAATAATAATTTATCTGCACATGTGGATTATATCACCAAACGGTGAAAAAAACATCGACAACACAATCAAAGAGAACAAAAAAAAAATTAAACAGTTCGACGACATATTATATGGCCTGATGATAAAAACACTCGGACGCCGTTTGCAACTTATGGGCCCTTACTCACCAAAGTATATCACTTAACTCGATTTTGTAATAATGACATGAAATAATACTATTCTTCGTTTTAATTCTAATATCGTAAATATAATTGTTTAATTATAAATTGTTTTAATCCATACACTTGAACTATTCCCTAACCGAGAAAACAAAAAAGGTTGCTGAATTAATAATGTGTCCGTGAATAGTATATGTACTATGTAGCATGTAGCTAGATTTTGTAAGGACCATCTGTAAGTTCTATTGAATTCCTCCCAGGCAGTTCTCCAGGAGGAGATATTTCTACAAAAATCGTATAAATGGGTTCCCCTAAAAGCACGTTAAAGAGAGTAATTTTAATTCTAACGACATTTTTATTATAATTTATTATTGTATTCTGTTTTAGAAAATAACTCCTTCGACCAATATAATAAGTACTTATAAGTCGATGCGTAACTCCCTTAAAATAAATAATTTATTATAAATTATTTATATGTAGTACTAGCTGCGCCCCGCGGTTTCACCCGCGTAAGTCCGTATCCCGGAGGAATATCGGGTTCAAATGTTTCCTATATTTTATTCCAGTGGTGGTAGTGGTAGTGGTCCAGCTGTCTACGTATCAAATGTCATTGCAATCGGATCAGTAGTTTTTGCGTGAAAGAGCAACAAATACACACACATACTTACAAACTTTCGCATTTATAATATTAGTAAGATTAGTAGGATACAGTAGGATAGTAGGATATAAATAAGTATTATAAGTCTACTCAATATTTCGATGATTCCATTTAGGAAAATCTTGATTATTTGTACTTTGATAGACAGTATCAATGTCGCATTTATAATAAAGATTGCAATGAGAATAGGAAACAGGAGGCTGCTTTCCTTTTCCTCACCCTTTCCGCGCATTCGCAGGGGCGCTACTTCTGCAACCAGTGGCGTAGCTAGAGGCACAAGGGCCCTGGTGCATAAGGAAAGAATCGGGCCCTCCTCCCCTCTTTCCGCCTTCCTCCCCTCTTTCAAAGCTGAGATTAGAGGGCCCTGGTGCACTGCACCACCTGGCCCTATGATAGCTACGCCACTGTCTGCAACATAATATTAATATTGTTTGTGTATTATGTGTGTCAAATTTGATTACCGTTATTGTTACATTGGTAATACATAAATCACTCTATATATAACACTATCACACTGAATTATGAATGTGAAAGTTTGTTTGTTTGTCCATCAATCATGCTGAAAGTACTGAATGGATTTTGATGAAATTTGGTATATAGACAGGTTATAAGCTGACTTGGAAGATAGAATACTTTTTATCCCGATTATATGTTCCCTTGTGAAAAAATAGGAATCTTGAAATCCGGGGGGAGCCGGGCCGAGCGTCTAGTATATATATAAATCAGAGAAAACTGCAGTCATCGTAACATCAACACACTTTTTACATGTGTGTGGAAAGAAATAAACTATTTTATTTATTTGTTTTCCAAAATAAGGTTATATCAAACTATCCCACTATCCTACTGATCCTACTAATATTACAAATGCGAAAGTTTGTAAGGATGTGTGTGTGTGTTACTCTTTCCCGATTGCAATGAAATTTGGTACGTAGACAGCTGGACAACTGGAATAACATGTAGGCAGCTTTTTATCCCGATATTCCTACGGGATACGCACTTACGCGGGGAAAACGCGGAGCGCAGCTAGTGTTTATATAATTTGTAAAATTAATAACAGCGTTTAAACTTTGTTTCGAGCAAATAGCAATCCTAATCTATCCATTTGATATTGACAAGAAAAGGGTACGAAAGATTAACATCACTTAATTGAAAGAGGTTCTTTGAATGTGGATTTTGGAACATCATCCCTCTTTTCGAAATTAAAAACTTTTTAACGGATTTTAAACGCGATTTATTCATTATATTAGTTTTTTATGATTAGTCTCGCCGTGACCACGCTCGCTGTAAAGTGTTCGAAACGTCGGGTTAATAATATAATGAATAAATCGCGTTTAAATTCGTTAAAAAGTTTTTAATTTCTTAATGTATAATACTCGCGTAAAATCAAACACAAGAAAATACTATCATCCCTCTTGTCAAAAGCATATTGAAAGAATAAAAGCAAACTCTCTTTTCTACTGAATGGTGTGTTTTATCACAAAGACCAATTTATTGCAGGTTAATAACTAGTAGGTACTATGTAGTAAGAAAACAATAGATATACTTAGTTAAAAAAAACTAAATAAGACCGCCTGTTGTGCTCCTCATGTTATAATTATGTTGTTATTTATATCCTGTTTTTACTCTTCTTGTAAAGGTGCACAATAAAGAGTTTTTGATTGATTGATTGAT
>NC_052117.1:3002866-3004108 GCF_012273895.1 Zerene cesonia
TTTTGTAAAAAAATAAAGTAAATTTAATTTGAAACGTAGTTTTATTTTATATTACACATGTCCTAACTACAAATTCAAGCAAGCTTCATGTACATATATAAATATAAAAAAAATGTATAATTATTAATTATATATAATACCAATTAATTAATGTACAATTAATAAACTGGTTTTCTGACCGTTTACTAATTGAGCTCAACTGAAGTGATTAAATGAAAATTGGCGCCAATTAAAAGACACTTGCCCCGATAAATTAAGCCTACCCTTTATGGTAACTCTAGTTGTATGTATGGTAGCTCATGTGTACCTATCTGACTTTTTTAGGCCTTAACCACAAGTGGTTTGTATAAAATTTGGTACTAAGTTATTTTATGACCCGAGAAAGGATACTTATTGAATTGAAGAATCAATACATCAACTCAAATCCTAAAGTGCTGGTGACTGAATTACACTACATTTAAATTAATTTGTTAGCTACACAAGTAAAACGTAAAAATCAATAAAAAAAACATCGCCGATGAATACTAACACGTGTGAACCGCGATTCTGCCACTAAGTTTAGTAAATTGTAACTAAAGTAAAGTTTGAATCACGACTCCTGATCTAATAAATGTATGTGCGATGTGGTCCAAATCGATAATTCAACATCATCAATTTATTCTCCTATTGCTAGGATATAGGCCAACGAGGGTTCAGGCTGGCCAAGTGCGGGTTGGGAGATGTCACATGTCGAATTTTTGATTCTTGTATATGCCCTTTTCGGCCGGTAATATAATTATTAAAAACACCCTTTAAATTATTAAATATAAAATGGTTTATCGATCAGCCCTATTTTGTGATCTTAAACATAAGATTTAACTTTACAAAATAGTATCACTATTTACATTTTTTTAGAATTGTGATATTGTCGAAATAAAACAACATGTGCAATAAAAATAATTTATATATTTTGACTTAAATACAGTAAACTCGTTAGCATAATTAACAAAATCTTATAAACACTGAAAATATTCAGCAAATATATTAAAACGGCAATAAAGCATCTGCATTGAAATTCTTTTTTGGGGTACCTGTGAACAGAAAAAAAAATAGTTAAAATAATATTAAGTACATTATTATAATATGGAATTTGGTTAATAGCTTTGTATATAAAAATGTTAATTATGACGTCATGTTTGGTAAAAGTAACTAAAAAGCCTATTTGTATGAATACAGTTGAGTTATTTACAAGTTTATACACAT
>NC_052117.1:3005108-3015304 GCF_012273895.1 Zerene cesonia
ACGTCATGTTTGGTAAAAGTAACTAAAAAGCCTATTTGTATGAATACAGTTGAGTTATTTACAAGTTTATACACATATATTATATAACATAATATATTTAATATTTGCATGCCAGTTCAGTTGACGAATGTGCTCTAACCATTAAATGATTATTACTTGTAAAACCACATTTTTAATTGAAATAAAGATATAGTATATAATTGTGAACATAAGGCAAGGCATATAACCGTTCACTCGTCGAGGCGCAGGCCGCTGATGGACAGGAAGCAGTAGGCGTGGTGCAGCGCGCGCACCGGCACCGCGGTCCACGACACGCGCGCCCCCGAACCGGCTTCTGTACCGGGACCGGTATCCGTACCGGCACCCGCACCCGTACCGGCACCCGCACCCGTACCGACACCCGCACCCGTACCGGCACCCGTACCCATACCGGCACTGGCCGCCGCCGCGCGCATCGCGTCCACTAGCACCGCGCTGTCTGGTGCGCAGCTCGCCTGTCAAACAGAAATTCCCATAGAAATGAGATGCTTCTCCGCGGTGATAAATAAGTCCTACTAATATTATAAATGCGAAAGTTTGTGAGGATGGATGTATGTGTATGTTTGTTACTCTTTCACGCAAAAACCTCGGTACCGATTGCAATAAAATTTGGTACGTAGATAGCTGGACAGGTGGAATAACACGTAGGCAACTTTTTATCCCGATATTCCTACGGAATACGGACTTACGCGGGTGAAACCGCGGGGCGCAGCTAGTAGTCTATAAATCTCTAGCTTCCTATCTCATTACACAATAATCATACAATAAAGATTCTATTAAAGGTACCGTTGCTGTTAAAGTGAAAGTTAATATTTAATAATAATTGTTTTAAATATATATTATTGTTAATGTTACGCGTCGCGACTGTTATGCCATGTTTAATGAACTGCAGGTTATTTGGGTCAACTGATCATAGCGGGCAACTGAGCTAAGCCTGATGGTAAGCGATCACCACCGAACCACCGAACACTTACTGAGTACAATATGTTTCAAGACTAAATACAGAATATGTGCTTTTATAAACCGACCAAGTGATGCCGTAACCGTAATAGAATCGTATCGAAAAACATTCTCTCTAAAATATAGTTTAACGATAATTTACACCTTATTCGAAGATATATATCTTAGATATATATCTAGCTGATGTATAAAGTAGAATACCTGATAGAATATCCTGACGGCGAGCGCCGGCGGCGGCGCGGGCGGCGCGGCGGCGGGCGGCGCGCGCGCGGGCGCGGCGCCGAGCAGCTTGTTGAGCGCGTAGCGCAGCGCGGCGCGCAGCTCGGCCGGCGACGCGCGCCGCGCCCGCGCCCGGTGCGCCGCGCGCGCCGCCGCGTCCGGCCGCCCGGCGCGCCCGCCCCGCCCCCCCGCCGGCGGCGACCCTATGATCGCACGCACGTTTATCGTTTTGTACTTTGTATAGCTGAAGAGTTCGTTTGTTTGAATGCACTAATCTCAGGAACTACTGGTCCGATTTGAAAAATTTTTCAGTGTCAGATAGCCCGTTAATTGAGGAAGGTTTTAGGTTATATATGTATCACGGGCGAAGTCGGGGCAGACCGCTAGTCGTAAATACATAGATAATAACACAAATAACATTATGAAATAAAGATTCTGTACGCTATATGACGGTTGAACACATTTTTTTAATTTTTCGTAATTTATGTACTACCTACGTCATTAATAATTAATTTAAAGTAACTTACCTGTTGAAACATAGCACACAATGGCGGCAACTGTATTTTCATAGTTCCATCGACGGGTTATAGCCACTTTATAATCACCCACATTGCACCCAGTTTCCTCATCTAGAAATTGAGAAAAATGTTGATAAAGTGGTGAAAGCCGAACAATAAGATTACACACCGAGAAATTTTATACCGAGTTATACAACAAAAAACTTTTGAAAAACAAAGCTTTATTACGGATAGAGCCGGGATGACCAGCTAGTTTTATTATATGCGTATGCTTTATAAGAGATATACTTAGCTTAGATCTATTGAATTTACCCATAAATTTATGCGGGTGTTAAAATACATTGGAATGACTAATATGACAAGGAACTTATAATTTCAGTATTAAAAATTCCAAACCATTACCATGTTGAACGTGGACCCCGCTTTTTTCCACAAAAAAAAATTCACATAAAAAAAGAAGTTGTAAAGGTTGTATTACACATACACTCAAAGCGATTATTGTCGGTGTGCGCCCACGCGTGCCACTCGAGGTCGGCGGCGCGCGGCAGCGCGTCCACCACGGCGCACTGCAGCATGGCGCCCGCCGTGCGCCGCTCCAGCTGCCGCCGCGCCTCGCGCGCGCCGCCCGCCGACCGCACGTAGCACACGCTCTGCGACATACGAGTATTCACTAAATGACACCAGATTTACTCGCGTACTACGCGTACTCAAAGCGAAAGGGACATGAGCTTTTAACTGTACAGTTCCCGCTACCGACGGATTTCTGAGATTAAAACTGTCAAGCGGGTCTCAAGTTATCATGGTACCAAATGTAATCCAAATAGGATCAAGGGTTTAGGCGTAAAAAAGAACGAAGGATCCCTCCTTCGTTCTTTTTTGATGAAAGAGAGATAGACAGAGTTACTTTCGCATTTATTTACTAAAATGAAGGGTAGACATCCCTTTATTTCGTACAAAAAATATGGAAAGAAAAACTAACGTTGAGATATTTTATACATTTAACTCTACTTTTTCTATAAATTCAATATACAAAAAAAAAATTATTTTAAATTTAAACGCGCCGTATGAAAGTAGCCTAAACCCAACCAACCTGCACCACGCTGCGTATGTGCGCGCGCGGGTGCGCCGCCCGCAGCACGCGTGTGAGGTGCCTAAGGGACAGCGCACACTGCGCGCGCGCACCGCCCTCCACCAACTTCATCGTACCCGGCACCAGCGCTATCTGTCCGCATGTGCCGACCACTTCACCGATCTGTTTATTAATTTTATTATGATTTTGGGAAGACCATAAGATTTGTCATGTTTTGTTAATTTTAGCTTAAATAGAAAAATATTGTAGCAGGTTACTTAAAAACGTTTAATTTTAATGATATAATTAAAAAAATTATTGTCATTAAATACTGTTTTACATATTAAAAGAAAAGAAATGTTCATTCTATGCCCTATATCTTGATTTCTGAAAATGCTTTCTAAATGAGTATAGCGATTTGATTGCAATTAATTATATTTAAGACGAAACACAAACATTATGCTTGTATTTAAAATCTTTACATCATCGTGTATATATCATCATAATACTGCTGTAAAGATATAGATAGAAAAAGTGATAATAACCTGTTTATTTTAAAAGATAGGAAGATACAACATTTATGTTTTGTATGTTAAGGTAATAAAACAAAAGAGTAATTCATTGTTTCAAACGTAGGACCGACCTTAACAGCCTGACTATAAGGTCCTATATTAGCCGGAGCCCAGTGAGATATGCCTTGCACATGCATCGTAACGCGTTCCTTTGACATTGTGCCCTCGCCTTCCATATTACTCCCAGGTACCGGTTTATGTGCTACCTACAACAAAAAATAATGTTAAATCTTTAATCACATTATGGATGCCTAAATTATAATAAAAAAAAACGTTTGATATAGATATAGATCTTGAAAAAATATTTTGCAAAAAAATAATTTACATGTAACGAACTGGCTGTTTCTTCATTACTATTGAAATACTCAATAAATTCCGTAACATTATTCGGACAAAAACAAATAAACTGAAATAATGAGCTGGGACAACATGAAAATTCCAAATTCATTATTGTCACATTCTGTCATGCACTTCAGAAAGAAAAAATTTTTCACTATAAACTTTAGTCGGTAATGTAAAAGGCTCACTTACAGCATCCATGATCAGTCCCACGTCGCTAGGCAATGGGCATTGCACGCACACCCTTGTGGGCGGGTTGGGGAAGTTAAACGTCTTCACGTACACCGCATTGAGTTCCGAGTACTGTTCCATATCGCGCATATATATGTTCACTGAACACACGTGTGGAAGCTCGAGATTTTCCGATTGAAGCAAGCCTAGGATAAACAATAAAATAGAAAAAAATCTCTTCCTAACCATATCTCTCTATTCAGGAGTAGTATGTCTTTGTATTGGCTTTGGTAATTTACAAAATATTATTCCAATTCATTATAGTATGAGTTGAGAAGAAGTATTTATTTATTTAGATGATTTGATTATCCAAATGAAAACTATAAATCAAGTTAGATATATAAAAAGTCATAAATTAGCCTCGATATTAACGATCAAATGAATACAGGCACAGATACAGTAATGAAATTGCAAACTAAATAACTGAAGTATTGATTGAAAATTTATTTTAATGCAACTTAAGATGAAAAAATAAAGCTGCCTGAACAAGTTTACCTACTAATTAATTTATTCATCGCATCATCAGTAGCCACCGCCATGTCCACGCCTTCACCAACGATGCCTCCAATAAAATACCACCCATGTCTATTGCCATAAATAGATCTATGATCTATAACAGTTAACTTTTCACTTTCATCAGACACATCATCATAGTAATAATCATCTTCTTCTAAATCATCATCACTTTGATTGACTATTTCTTCTCTCTTATCTGTCTGTCTGTCGTAACTAATAAGAGGATTTAGTTCTTTCTGCTTCTTCTCTTCTTCAATCTTTAACTTTTCAATAGAGTCTATCTCTGATTCGTCTATATCACTAATATCACTAAACACTGTATCACTCAAATCATTAATAAAATCAAGTGAGTTTTTTACAGTTAGAGGTAGATTTATTGTTCCATCATAGTTTTCTTTTGGTTCAAGGTGTAATTTTAAATTTAAATATCCAACAGACGCCACAGAATCTTCCGTATGTATAACTAATTCTTTTTCATCTCTGTAAATATGAAAACATGAATGCATCTTTTGTTCCACAAAGACAGTCAACACCTGCAGATCTTTTGCATGAATCACTCACAATTTAGTATAATTACGGCTTATTTAATATGTACAGAAGATATGTATTACATAGCAATGTAATAATACTTACATGACTAGCCGTTTCCTAAATAGAGGACAATCCAAGGTGAATGTTTCGTATTCCCCCCCCTCGCCGCACACGTTGAGCCCATACTTCTCCTGCATGACTAGAAGATGCGGTTGTATGTCTTTTATTGTCATCCCTAAATGTAATCTTGGATCTAATCCTAGAGCTGCAACCTTTAAAAAAAATTGATAATATTTTATATGCAATTTTTGACAGTACTCTATTTTACTTGCTTATAATTTATTCAAAGGTTCAAAGAAAATCTTTTATGATGATTGTATTTCAAGTATAATAATATAACACTTATATGACATTAGAAGTCGAATTAACGAAACTACTCATAATAAAGTTTTTTCATAATTTTTAAATGTTTTAAAATGATTATTAGTATCAGAATTCAGAACTAGACCATTTTAAATAGGACAATGGACGTTTAATAGAACGGAAGGTACCAGCTTTAAAAAAACAACAACTATCACAGTCATTTCACCAGTCAGTCAGTCGGAAGTTCCCACTTAGCAAACACAAAAAAATACAGTAGTCAGTTAAAAATGCAACATTATAAATAAAATTTATGTTCTACATTTAAGAAAGAAATATAATTGGCAGTTGGAGAAGAACAATTATTTGTATTATTGCAAGTTGATTGTTGTTTCAAAACACCCTAGTTCTCTTTTACCCTAGCTGACTAAATAATAGATTTTTTTTTATTCTCTGATAAAATATAGTTGTATCAAACACATTTAGGTACAACTAGTTCTAATTTGGGAAAACACATTGTAATGGAAAACAACTTTTAAAGGTAACATATACATTATACACTACAAATAAAATGTATTATGCATAAACAGGTACCTTTATAATGATAGCCTCAACACCACTAGATATCATCTCTTGCAGGAGTTCTTTTTGGTTCCTTCTCCACAAATAAGCAAGCGATACAAGACCAAGTCTCTGACATCTAAAAGTAAAATTATAGCATAATAATTATTACAACAGAAAAGATATGATCAAAAAATGTTGTTGAAAGATTCCTTAAAAACATAATTCAAAAGGAATTCAACATTTCCCACTTCAATTTCCATTCATCCAATATCAGTAAATTCTAGTGAAATAACATACAGAAGCTTTTATTAGTTAAAACACATATATAGATATTACTTTATGTCAACAATAGATTATTTACATTAATTAATCCGACCAACTTCTGAACTATACATGACACAATTCACAAATTCTTATAGAAATTGGTATACTTACACATTTTCAACCCTTATTCTTTGGTAATCAGATAAAATAGCGCCACATGATACAGCTTCAATATTCATTTCACTCTAAAACCATAATCTCATTTAGAAATTATATGTGTGCAACTTATTTAAAACATAATGTATATTTGCTTCACGTTTGAAAGACAGTATTTAGCAAAGGATTTAAAACTATTGTAGTCTACGGAATTAATCATTCAATGCATGACATACTTGAAAGTAATCTTTATAGGAAAAATGTGTCTTTAAACATACAACTCAAGAATTAGCTAGACCGATTGGGCAATATTTTTTTAATGTTTTTTTTAAGGTACAAGAAAGGTTCTTATGGAGAGAAAAAACATAATGTAACATTCTTTCAAGTCAACACATAATTTCGTAGTCATATTCAATGCCTATTGAATATACTCATAACAAAATTCTGCCGAATAGATGCAAAGCAGATTTGCTTTACATAATTTTGATGTGTCATAGTGGGTCTAGTTGTTTATTTTATGTAACACCATAAAAAACTTAAAGTTAACATTATTTAATTTAATAATGTTACGCAACATGTGATAACAACTAGTGATTATAGAAAAATAATAAAAGTTCTAAACATCTTAATTTTATTAGCAGTGGATAAGGTGATTATTTGTTATATCATATTATTACTGCTTTGTTGATAACAATATTATTGTTATTTATTTTGCACACCTTATCAGAAATCACTATGTAACTTCATGATCTTTAGAAATATACAGGTATCAACCAAATGCTCTCTTATATATAAATTGTAAGCCTTTAAATAAATCCATATGGAATGTACAAAATTATATAAGTGTTTTATACCATAACCTGATTATAGTGTTACATCCAACACATTATATAAACTACTATTACACCTCCTACATACAATATTTTAGCTATGGTTAAATATTGTATGTATCTTCTTTTTATTTACGTTATGTATCTTCTTGTGGTTTTACTCAATTAATTTAACAAAATATGTAATAATAAACATGCAAATAGAAATGTGGAAATACATTGAGGATGATTTGTCCTAATTACTAAAATAAAACAAATACCTTAACCCTTGCAAGTAATCTGTATAGATCCTCCACTTCATCATTATAGGTTGGCTTATAATTCCTTCCTTGGTCAACAGCTACACCAGATATTGCCTCTCTATACAAAGGTAGATCCATAGCCTCAGCATATAGCTCAATTCCTTGGTGGCCAACTGTTTGGTACATATAACTATCCAATTCATCTAAAACATTTGCAATTACTTGATTTATATAAATTAATAACCATGAAATCACAATTGATGATATAAAATTAAAATAGCATCTCATCACAGTGTACTTTGACGATAGAATTACAGCTGTTATCATCATTCCAATTATTTACATTGCATATTTATGTTATGTTTGTGACGACAACTTATGATATATGATATGTATATAATTATGTATGGTTGTGCGTGACAGTAATAACCTTTAAGAAGAGGTTGGAGGTTGGCCAGCGCTACGATTTTATGGCCGGCACCAACACACTGCATCATGTTGTAGCAGCTATCCTTTCCACCGCTGATCAATGCGACTGTCCTCATTTTTACGTCCTTGTTTTATTCACCAATATAAAACCAACAAAGGTTACATAACTTTATCACTATTTTGTGCAAAACAATAAGACCTGACAATGCGGTTTTGTTCACGACATCACCATGTTTTAATAATTATATTTCTTAAGATTGTTATAGAGCTAACATATCTGTTAGCCTCTTTTAGGTACGTAGAGGGACATTATCTTTATCTATTTTGATACCATTATTAAAAAGAAATAAGGAGAAATCTTGACCCTCACGTTCTGTAGCGCTCAAGAATCAAGAAATGACAATAATCATATAACGTAAATGTCACATCTCCACAATGAGTGACACAATTCACATGGATATTGATTGTCATTTGTCATAATGACGTATGTCTCACAATTTAATATAGCTTTATTACCACAGATCACTAAATTATTATTACGACTCTACCTTCAATAGATAGGGTTATAGTAGATATAATACGGGTGGTACCTATTATGATATGGCAGTATTTTAAATACTTTCTATTACAATAACGTTTATTTCGCAATTAACATTCGAAAAATTATTTAATAGATGCTTGTCCCGGCTCCACCCGGATTGATCCGGATTGATGGTAAAAACAAAACAAAATATAGCCTATGTCCCTCAGTCAGTTTTGTGTGAAAACATTGCCATTATATAGGTATACAAACGCAAATTTTTCCTAGATATATTATAGATATTATTAATTAGCTGTTGGCCCCGGCTTATAGCGCGTGGTACATATAAAGGTTATGTCACTCAGTGATATTAAAAAAGTGAAGTCCCGTGTCCCCTACTGGGGTATGGGGCAGATGATGTTCATCTGTTTCACTGATCGATTTTCTTTACGGACAAGTAGGTGATCAGCCTTCTGTGTCCTGCCACGCTCACGCGTTAACCACTGTGTCAAGGAGGCGGTCACTCAGTGATATTGCAGCTTTCTAATGTTGAAAGAGTTTTTGAAATTGGTCCAACACTTTTTACGTGAAAACGTTACATACATAATATTATAAAAATACAAATTTTCTTCTTTATAGTATTTATACAGATTATCATATTTTTAAATAAATATACTGCGTTTTGAATCTATAGTATAGATGGAACTATCGCGTGATCGCGCTTGCCACGTACTTTGGGTTTCCCCTTATTAAGAAAAAATGTATTGAACAATTAAATGATATGTAAAACAATAACAAAAATCAACAAAAAATTACTATGCAAATCATTTTTATTTACCATGCTCTTAGTATTACGATTATGATTATTAGTTGAAGTACGAACTTCAGTGACACACATAAATTACTTATTCAGGATTTTTTAAGTTTCCAATAGAAATATATATTAGTATGCATCTTGACATATTTCTGATGAATATTATTAACTTTAGTTTTTTTTTTGTTAAGTCTTTATGAACGATTGTGATAATGATTTACGAAGTAACTAGTTCTCAATTTGTAATAATAAAATTTAAAAGTATACTTTATTATTTCTTTATACTTGATTTGGCCTATTTCAAAAGGAAATATTTAATGGACAGATTTAATTCAGACTATACATATTACATAATCAAGTTTCGATGACAAATATCCCTATTATCCCTACTAATATTATAAATGCGAAAGTAGTACTGTCTGTCTGTTACGCTTTCAGGCCTAAACCACTGAACCGATTTTGATGAAATTTGGTATGAAGATAGAACTGAACTTAGGAAAAGACATAGGATACTTTTTATCGCGAAAAAATGGGTAGAAGGGTTTGAATTACGGGATGAAAGATTTTATGGAAGTTCCTAATTTCAAACATAAAATCACGTAAGATTCTTTCACACTTAAACGACAAAACCAATTTTGACATATAGTTTAGACTTTGGGAAAGACTATAGGCTACTCCTTATCATGGCGCGCGATATAACCGAATTCCCGCGGGCGAAGCCGGGCGAAAAGCTAGTAATAATATAGTTTTATGAATTTATCTCGTTATCGGATACGGATCGCGAGAATTAAATAATGTCCTTCGAGTATAAATATCTTTTACAAGTTTTGTGGAATCGAGTGGATAGAAATAATGATTGGGGTTAGACTTGTCATAAAAACACGAATTACTTTCGGCCCCACAGGAGATAGAATTATAGATGATTTTATCATTATAACGTGTTATTTATCAATCAATCAATCAAAAACTCTTTATTGTGCACCTTTACAAGAAGAGTAAAAACAGGATATAAATAACAACATA
>NC_052117.1:3016304-3017268 GCF_012273895.1 Zerene cesonia
TATGTTGTTATTTATATCCTGTTTTTACTCTTCTTGTAAAGGTGCACAATAAAGAGTTTTTGATTGATTGATTGATAAATAACACGTTATAATGATAAAATCATCTATAATTCTATCTCCTGTGGGGCCGAAAGTAATTCGTGTTTTTATGACAAGTCTAACCCCAATCATTATTTCTATCCACTCGATTCCACAAAACTTGTAAAAGATATTTATACTCGAAGGACATTATTTAATTCTCGCGATCCGTATCCGATAACGAGATAAATTCATAAAACTATATTATTACTAGCTTTTCGCCCGGCTTCGCCCGCGGGAATTCGGTTATATCGCGCGCCATGATAAGGAGTAGCCTATAGTCTTTCCCAAAGTCTAAACTATATGTCAAAATTGGTTTTGTCGTTTAAGTGTGAAAGAATCTTACGTGATTTTATGTTTGAAATTAGGAACTTCCATAAAATCTTTCATCCCGTAATTCAAACCCTTCTACCCATTTTTTCGCGATAAAAAGTATCCTATGTCTTTTCCTAAGTTCAGTTCTATCTTCATACCAAATTTCATCAAAATCGGTTCAGTGGTTTAGGCCTGAAAGCGTAACAGACAGACAGTACTACTTTCGCATTTATAATATTAGTAGGGATAATAGGGATATTTGTCATCGAAACTTGATTATGTAATATGTATAGTCTGAATTAAATCTGTCCATTAAATATTTCCTTTTGAAATAGGCCAAATCAAGTATAAAGAAATAATAAAGTATACTTTTAAATTTTATTATTACAAATTAAGAACTAGTTACTTCGTAAATCATTATCACAATCGTTCATAAAGACTTAACAAAAAAAAAAAACTAAAGTTAATAATATTCATCAGAAATATGTCAAGATGCATACTAATATATATTTCTATTGGAAACTTAAAAAATCCTGAATAAGTAATTTATGTGTGTCACTGAAGTTCGTAC
>NC_052117.1:3017368-3018770 GCF_012273895.1 Zerene cesonia
AAAGTAATAAATGTTATTTGCAGTTAACAATTTTCTTTTTTCTTTATTACAATATTTATGGCAAGACTAGGTACATTGAAACAAAAAAATGTATAACTTGTGACACTTTCATGATTTTTAAAAGAAAAATAATGAGGATTACATGATAAAATAAAATACAAAAATTATATGGAGTATGGCTCGCTTTAGGGTTGAGACGAACAATTGCAATACAATAACATCAAAATATTAATGATAATTGATAACACACCAATAAATAGATAAAAGTGTGGAAATGGAAGAAGACATTTAACATCCAATCAATAGTATTCATACTTGTGGGAACACCCACCTCGGCTAGTTGGCCGGTGCGAAGCGAAGGCCCGCCTGACTGATGGGACTTGCCTCCACGGACAATACCTCGGTGGTAAGTCCACTTCTGTTATCGCCAATATAAATTGTATCCATCATATAATTAAATCAAAATATTTCATGATCAAACTACACTCAACCTCACATATGCAGAGTCCTAAACTACCAAGAAGATTGATTAAAAAATTTGCTAATAATTTTGATGATTTAATTGACACATGATAAAAACTTCAACTTCTAAAATTTTTGACATATTGTTTTAATGTTACTACATGTAATTAAAAATTAGCTCAGATGTTATCTACTCTGCATTTCTATTTACCAAACAATAGTGTTAATATAAACAATATAAACATGATTATTTATTGGACAATCCAGATACACAGATCATTAAAATAATTCAGTTACCTATAAAAATGGGTACATTTACAAACATAACAAACAGAACACAAGCATGATTATAACAAAAACATACCTTCTCATCATTGTCAGAGTCTTTGTCTGAGCCACCAGGTTCTGAATTAGCTGTGGAATCCTTTTTACTAGTACCAGATGCAGTAGCATTTCGCCCATCACTTACTACATCCATCAATGAAGTTCTTGCTCTTGTCTTTTTCCATGAGTAGTAGTATTTAACCAGTGATGCTATTGATTTATCTGGCAACTAATACAATTTAATTAATATAAATACACTAACAAAAAAATATACAAAGAATGTTAGAAACAAACCATCTGTCGTATTCTGTGAAAACTTTTTCCATGAAACTGGAATGCTTGCTCGAATAGCACCTTATCTTCAACGGTCCATTCATCAGGGAAAGGTGTGAAATTTGCCAGGTCCATAGATGCCCTGTTCAGATCATGCTTGTGCCAAAATAGCATACCAAGTGCTTGTTCCCCATTATATCCATATTTTTCTTTTGCTGTAGTTATATATTCATCCACTAAAAATAAATAATGAATATAACCCCCAAACAGTTTAGCACAAAAATATTTGAAAACATTATTATATTACAATACTTACACTTAGTATCAGATATATCAGATGTTG
>NC_052117.1:3018870-3022248 GCF_012273895.1 Zerene cesonia
ACCACACCAATAAAGCTCTATCTGATATTAGATCAGGTTTTCTTTGTTCCACTGGCTCTAGCTCAGGACACACTGCCTGATAGTCTCGTCCAACTCTTATTTTCTCAGCTGCAAATGGCACTACTGCTTGGTTTTGTTTACATGATGATTGATGAGATGAAACGCAGCATGAAGGCGAATGATGAAAGCATAAAAAATAAAGCATGATATGAGATTGCTGAAAGTATGTCGTATTATAGCGGCGCATAAATCAAGCTGTTCACTCGAGGTAAACAAGTGGTTAGTAATTTATGTCTAGGAGATAGGTAGTCACTTCTGTCATGCATAAACGAAAAATAGAAGACTGTTTCTATAAAAGACTCTAATGGAAGTCTTACCATTTTCTTCTTCGGAACTTGAATCTGGACTTCCATGCCCATTAGGGCTTGGTCCTCTCGAACGCTTCCCGTTACGAACATCATTATTTCTCTCAGCCAAGACCATGGTTGTCACGTTCAACACTAAATATCACAAAATTCACTTATTTATTACACACTTAAAAACTTCACTCATCTATTACGATGCTCTAAGTAAAAACAAAAGACAATTAATAATAAATGCGAAGCTTCGCACTTCAATTCAAACGTGATTCAAACCACCGCATCAATACTTTGACAAACCAGCTTCGGACTGTAATGAGTCATTTGAGTGCGTCTGTAAGTTGCGCATTCACTTTTCCCAATTTGAAAACACAATAATAAAAGTAATGTGATCATGTAAAGTGATATAATAATTTAAATAAGATAAAACTCGACTATTATGACATTATAATAATTTTTAATAATATTGTTTTATCGAGTTGCCTTTATTTTACAATGGCAACTATTATTATACAGGCGTTTATGAATGATCCGAGTCACATTCAACATTTTAATTGCCCTGTTATTGTCTCTCACTATAAGCCTAGTTATAATTGGAGTCACTTTATATGTTAAACTTTATCTGCTGTACGTTTTTAGCATCCATATTAGTATTAGATATTTGCTATTTATAATTTTAATACCTTTAAAAATGTTGTTTTGCTTTTAGTCTACAAGATGGCGTTATTTAAGTTGGCAAATATTATGAATAATATTTTCCGTTCAAAAGTAAACGAATTTTTCATTTTAAATCATACACTGCATGAGTGTAACAGAAATGTGAGTAATAAGTATCGATTATTTTCGGAGCCTATATAGTTAAGACTGTGCTGTCGGTCTGTTTGTCTGCCTGTCTATCTGTGATAGATAGTTTTAAATTTCAGATATTATGTTGTATTTCTGGTATCACTTTTCAACAAAAAAATTAAGTTAAGCAACGGTTGACATGGTCATAAATTGGATGGGTGACCATCTTATTCATATATAACTTAATTTTGCGAGTTCGACTCTTACGTGACCGTTTTTTATGGATTGTTGAATAATAAAGCATTCCCATAAAAGCAGTGGTGGCTCAATAGTGAGGACCTTGGACTTAGAGTTGTTAAGTAGGAGGTTCGAGACCAGGCGAGTGTGCTGGAAATAATAATTTATCTGCACATGTGGATTATATCACCAAACGGTGAAAAAAATTGTTTAATTATAAATCGTTTTAATCCATACACTTGAACTATTCCCTAACCGAGAAAACAAAAAAGGTTGCTGAATGAATAATGTGTCCGTGAATAGTATATGTACTATGTAGCATGTAGCTAGATTTTGTAAGGACCATCTGTAAGTTCTATTGAATTCCTCCCAGGCAGTTCTCCAGGAGGAGATATTTCTACAATAATCGTATAAATGGGTTCCCCTAAAAGCACGTTAAAGAGAGTAATTTTAATTCTAACGACATTTTTATTATAATTTATTATTGTATTCTGTTTTAGAAAATAACTCCTTCGAAGAATATAATAAGTACTTATAAGTCGATGCGTAACTCCCTTAAAATAAATAATTTATTATAAATTATTTATATGTAGTACTAGCTGCGCCCAGCGGTTTCACCCGCGTAAGTCCGTATCCCGTAGGAATATCGGGTTAAAATGTTTCCTATATTTTATTCCAGTGGTGGTAGTGGTAGTGGTCCAGCTGTCTACGTATCAAATGTCATTGCAATCGGATCAGTAGTTTTTGCGTGAAAGAGCAACAAATACACACACATACTTACAAACTTTCGCATTTATAATATTAGTAAGATTAGTAGGATACAGTAGGATAGTAGGATATAAATAAGTATTATAAGTCTACTCAATATTTCGATGATTCCATTTAGGAAAATCTTGATTATTTGTACTTTGACAGACAGTATCAATGTCGCATTTATAATAAAGATTGCAATGAGAATAGGAAACAGGAGGCTGCTTTCCTTTTCCTCACCCTTTCCGCGCATTCGCAGGGGCGCTACTTCTGCAACCAGTGGCGTAGCTAGAGGCACAAGGGCCCTGGTGCATATGGAAAGAATCGGGCCCTCCTCCCCTCTTTCCGCCTTCCTCCCCTCTTTCAAAGCTGAGATTAGAGGGCCCTGGTGCACTGCACCACCTGGCCCTATGATAGCTACGCCTCTGTCTGCAACATAATATTAATATTGTTTGTGTATTATGTGTGTCAAATTTGATTACCGTTATTGTTACATTGGTAATACATAAATCACTCTATATATAACACTATCACACTGAATTATGAATGTGAAAGTTTGTTTGTTTGTCCATCAATCATGCTGAAAGTACTGAATGGATTTTGATGAAATTTGGTATATAGACAGGTTATGAGCTGACTTGGAAGATAGAATACTTTTTATCCCGATTATATGTTCCCTTGTGAAAAAATAGGAATCTTGAAATCCGGGGGGAGCCGGGCCGCGCGTCTAGTATATATATAAATCAGAGAAAACTGCAGTCATCGTAACATCAACACACTTTTTACATGTGTGTGGAAAGAAATAAACTATTTTATTTATTTGTTTTCCAAAATAAGGTTATATCAAACTATCCCACTATCCTACTGATCCTACTAATATTACAAATGCGAAAGTTTGTAAGGATGTGTGTGTGTGTGTTACTCTTTCCCGATTGCAATGAAATTTGGTACGTAGACAGCTGGACAACTGGAATAACATGTAGGCAGCTTTTTATCCCGATATTCCTACGGGATACGCACTTACGCGGGGAAAACGCGGAGCGCAGCTAGTGTTTATATAATTTGTAAAATTAATAACAGCGTTTAAACTTTGTTTCGAGCAAATAGCAATCCTAATCTATCCATTTGATATTGACAAGAAAAGGGTACGAAAGATTAACATCACTTAATTGAAAGAGGTTCTTTGAATGTGGATTTTGGAACATCATCCCTCTTTTCGAAATTAAAAACTTTTTAACGGATTTTA